>NW_028273728.1:0-276637 GCF_024610735.1 Ursus americanus | reverse complement strand
GGGGCTTGGAGGGCCCTGTACGTTCTTCTGCCCTGAATGACCGGCGGCTCCCCTAGCGGCCCGGGTGGAGGAGGGGTGTTAGGGTGACTTGGGCGCTGGGGCTTGGGGGTCCCCAATCCTCGGCGTTGGGGCGCCAGGCCCCTTTGGAAGGGCTCTAGGGGGCCGACCAAGGGTTATTGTTAGCCCCCAGGGGGCCAGCAGGCCAGATCCGCCGGCTGTGAGGCGAGCGGAGGGGTGGACCCAGGTGAGGGCGCTTGAGAGCAAGAATGTGGACCCAAGCGTTTTGGCACGGGGGGCCTTCGAAGGTCATCGGGGGTTCGGAGGGCCCAACCCGTCCTCCTGCCCTGAATGACCAGCGGCGCTACAAGCGGCCCGGGGGGGCGGAGCGGCAGGGTGAGCCCAGCACTGGGGCTTGGGGGTCCCCAATCCCCGGCGTTGCGGGGGCAGACCCTTGGTAGTGGCCCCTCGGGGGCCGACCTAAGGTTACAGTTAGCCCCCAGGAGGCCGGCAGGCCCGATGTGCCAGCTGTGCGGCGAGCGGAGGGGAGGGCCGAGGTGAGGGTGCGGGCGAGCGGGAGCTTGGCTGAAGCGTTTTGGCGCGGGAAGCCTTCGAAGGTCGCCGGGGGATCGGAGGACCCTGCCCGTTTTCCCCGCCCTGAATGACCTGCGGCGCCCCTGGGGCCTGGGTGGCGGCAGGGCGACAGGGTGAGTCCGTCGCTGGGGTTGGGGGGTTCCCAATCCCCGGTGTTGCGGCACCAGGCCCCTTTGCAGGGGCCCCTCGGAGGCTGACCTAGGGTTATGGTTAGCCCCCAGGAGGCCGCAGGCCCAATCCACCGGCTGTGCGGTGAGCAGAGGGGAGGGCCGAGGTGAGGGCTCTGTCGAGCGGTAGCGTAGGCCCATGAGTTTTGGCGTGGGGGGCCTTCGAAGGTCGCCGGCGCTCAAGAAGCCCTGCCCGTTCTCCCGCACTGAATGTCCGGCGGTGCCTCTAGTGGCTCAGTTGCCGGCGGGGGAGCATGGTGAGTCTGGTGCTGGGGCTCAGGAGTCCCCAATCCCCGTCGTTGCGGCGCCAGGCCCCTTGGGAGGGGCCACTAGGGGGCCGACCTAGGGTTTGGGTTAGCCTCCAGAAGGCCCACAGGCCCGATTCACCATCTGTGCGGCGAGCGGAGGGGAGGGCCGAGGTAAGGGCGCTGGCGAGCAGTAGCGTGGGCCCAAGCGTTTTGGTGCAGGGGGCCTTCGAAGGTCGCCGGTGGCTTGGAGGGCCCTGGCCATTCTCCCTCCCTGAATGAACTGCGGCGCCCCTAGCGGCCCAGGTGGCGGTAGGGCGGGAGGGTCAGCTGGGCGCTGGGGCTCAGGAGTCCCCAGTCCCCAGTGTTGAGGCAATAGGAACCTGGGATGGGCCCCTCGGGGGCCCACCAAAGGTTAGGTTAACACCCAGGAGGCTGGCAGTCCTGATCCACCGGGTGTGCAGCGAGCAGAGGGGCGGAACGAGGTGAGGGCGCAGGCGAGTGGGAGCATGGGCCAAAGCATTTTGGCACAGGGGGCCTTTGAAGGTCGCCAGGGGCTTGGAGGGATCTGCCCGTACTCCCTCCCTGAATGACCGACGGTGTTCCTAGTGGCCTGGGTGGTGGCGGAGCAACACGGTGAGTCCGGCGCTGGGGTTCGGGGGTCCCCAATCCCAGGCATTGCGGTGCCAGGCCCCTTTGGAAGGGCCCCTCAGGGGCCAACCTAGGGTTATGGGTAGCCCCAGGAGTCGGGCAGGCCTCATCCACCAGCTCTGCAGCAAGCGGAGGGACGGGCCGAGGTGAGGGCACTGAGGAGCAGGAGCATGGGCTCAAGCGTTTTGGATGGGGGGGCCTTGGAAGGTCGCCGTGGGCTCGGAGGGCCCTGCCTGTTCTCCCACACTGAATGACCAGCGACACCCCTAGCGGCCCGGGTGGTGGAGGGGCAGCAGGGTGAGTCCGGCGCTGGGGCTCGGGGGTCCCCAACCCGGCGTTGCGGTCCCAGGCCCCTTGGGAGGGGCCCCTCAGCGGCCGACCTAGGGTTAGGGTTAGCCCCCTGGAGGCCGGGAGGCCCGATCTGCCAGCTGTGTGAGGAGCGGAGGGGCCGGCCGAGGTGAGGGCGCTGACTAGTGGGAGCGTGGGCGCAAGCATTGTGGCGCAGGGGGCCTTCGAAGGTCGCCAGTGGCTCAGAGGGCCCTGTCCTTTGTTCCGGCCTGAATGACCTACAGCGCTCCTAGCGGCACGGGTGGTGGCGGAGCGGAAGTGTGAGTCCGGCGCTGAGGCTTGCGGGTCCAGAATCCCTGGCTTGTGGCGCCAGGCCCCTTGGGAGAGGCCCCTCGGGGGCCGACCTAGGGTTAGGGTTAGCTCCTAGGAATCCGGCAGGCCCATATGCCGGCTGTGCAGCGAGCGGAGGGGCGGGACTTGGCGAGGGCGCTGGTGAGCAGGAACATGGGCCCAAGCATTTTGGCGCAGGGGGCCTCTAATGGTCGCCGTGGCTCGGAGGGCCCTCCCTGTTCTCCTGCCCTGACTGACCGGAAGCGGCCCTAGAGGCCCGGGTGGCGGTGGGGTGGCAATGTGAGTCTGGCGCTGCGGCTCAGGGGTCACCAATTTCCGACGTTGCAGCGCCAAGCCCCTTGGCAGGAATGACTCGGGGGCTGACCTAGGGTTAGGGTTAGACCTCAGAAGGCCGGCAGGCCTGAAACGCCAGCTGTGCGTAAAGCAGATGGGCGGGCCGAGGTGAGGGCGCTGGTGAGCGGGAGCGTGGGCCCACGCGTTTTGGCACGGGAGGGCTACGAAGGCCCCAGGGGCCTGGGAGGTCCCTGCCTGTTCTCCCTCCCTGAATGACCGGCGTCACCTGCAGCGGCCCTGGTGGCGGCGGGGCTACAGGTTGAGTCCGGTGCTGGGGGTCGGGGGTTCCCAATCCCCAGCATTGTGCCACCAGGCCCCTTGGAAGGGGCCCCTCGGGGGCTGACCTAGGGTTAGGGTCAGCCCCCAGGAGGCCGGCAGGCCCGGGAGCCTGGGCCCAAACGTTTTGGCGCAGGGGACCTTTGATGTCGCCGGGGGCTAGGAGGGCCCTGCCTGTTCTCCCGCCCTGAATGACCGGCTGCACCCCTAGCGGCCCGAATGGCAGCGGGGCGGCAGGGTGACTCCGGCGCTGCAGCTTGGTCCCCAATCCCCGGCGTTGCAGCGCCAGGCCCCTTGGCAGGGGCCCCTCGGGTCTGACCTAGGGTTAGGGTTAGCCCCCAGGAGGCCGGCAGGCCCAATCCTCCAGCTGTGCAGGAGCAGAGGGGTGGGATGAGATGAGGGCACTGGCGAGCGGGAAGGTGGGGCCAAGCATTTTGGCGCGAGGGGCCTTCAAAGGTTGCCAGGGGCTCGGAGGGCCCTGCCTGTTCTCCTGACCTGAATGACTGACGGCGCCCTTCGTGGCCCGTTTAGCAGCGGGGCGGCAGGGAGAGTCTGGTGCTGGGGCTCGGGGGTCCCCAATCCCCGGCGTTGCAGCGCCAGGCCCTTTGGGATGGGCCCCTAGGGGGCCTACCTAGGGTAGGGTTAGCCGCCAGGAGGCTAGGATGCCTGATCTGCCGGCTGTGCGGCGAGCGGAGGGGCAGGCTGAGGTAAGGGCGATGGCAAGCGGGACCATGGGCCCTAGTGCTTTGGTGCAGGGGGCCTTCGAAGGTCGTTGGGGGCTCAGAGGGCCCTGCCCATTCTCCCGCACTGAATGACCGGCAGTGCCCCTAGTGGCCCGGGTGGCGGCGGGGGGCATGGTGAGTCCGGCGCTGGGGCTCGGGAGTCCCCTTTCCCCGTCGTTGTGGCACCAGGCCCCTTGGGAGGGGCCACTAGGGCCGACCTAGGTTTAGGGTTAGCCCCCAGAAGGCCCACAGGCCCGATCCGCCAGCTGTGAGGCGAGCGGAGGAGAGGGCCGAGGTAAGGGCGCTGGCCAGCGGGAGCGTGGGGCCAAGCGTTTTGGTGCGGGGGGCCTTCGAAGGTCACCGGTCGCTCGGAGGGCCCTGCCCGTTCTCCCTCCCTGAATGAATGGCGGCGCCCCTAGCGGCCCAGGTGGCGGTAGGGCAGGAGGGTGAGTCCGGCACTGGGGCTCGGGAGTCCCCAATCCCAGGCATTGCGGTGCCAGGCCCCTTCAGAGGGGCATCTCAGGGGACAACCTAGGGTTCTGGAGGAGTGCAGGCCTCATCTGCTGGCTCTGTGGCGAGCGGAGGGGCGGGCCGAAGTGAGGGCACTGAGGAGCAGGAGCGTGGTCTCAAGTGTTTTGGATGCGGGGGCCTTCGAAGTTCGCCAGGGGCTCAGAGGGCCCTGCCCATTCTCCCGCCCTGAATGACCAGCGGCACCCCTAGCGGCCCGGGTGGTGATGGGGTGGCAGGGAGACTCCGGCGCTGGGGATCGGGGCTCCTTAATACCCGGTGTTGTGGCCTCAGGTCCCTTGGGATGGGACCCTCGGAGGCCGACCTAGGGTTAGGGTTAGCCCCCAGGAGGCTGGCAGGCTAGTTCCGCCCATGTGCGGTGAATGGAGGTGTGGGTTGAGGTGAGGTAGCTGGCGAGTGGGGGCGTGGGCCAGAGCATTTAGGCTTTGGCTTGGGGTGCCTTCGAAGGTTGCAGGAGGCTTAGAGGGTCCTGCCCGTTCTGTCGCCCTGAAGGACTGGTGATGCCCCTAGTGCCCCATGTGGCGGCAGGGCGGCAGGGTGCATCCGGTGGTGGGACTCGGGGGTCCCCAATCCCTGGCATGCGGCGCCAGGCCACTTGGGAGGGGCCCCTCGGGTGCGACCTAGGCATAGGGTTAGCCCCCAGGAAGCCAGCAGGCCCGATCCGCCAGCTCTGCAGCGAGAGGAGGGGTGGGCCGAGGTTAGGGCGCTGGGGAGCAGGAGCGAGGGAGCCAGAGTTTTTGCGCGGGGGGCCTTTGAAGGTCAAAGGGGGATCGGAGGGCCTTGCCCGTTCTCCCTTCTTGAATGACTGGCAACGCCCGTAGCGCCCTGGGTGCTTGCGGGGTGGCATAGTGAGTACAGCACTGGGGCTCGGGGGTCCCAAATCCCCAGCATTGTGGTGCCAGGCTCCTTGGGAGGGGCCCCTCGGGGGCCGACCTCGGGTTAGGGTTCTTCCACAGGAGGCCGGCAAGCCCGGCGCTAAGTGGCTCTGACAATGTAACAAAAATGCCATACACTTATCTGAAAGAAATAACAGTGTACAGGAACCCTCTTAGCCCTAACATCATCCTTTGTGAATATGGAAGCCAGCCCCAAAGTGGTCGTGGAAGTCTGACGAAAGGGCTAAGCACTTTTCTCTGAGTCACCACACTGTACAGGGAAAGAGCAATGTACATCATCATTCACGAGTAGGAAGCATGAATGGAAGGTTCTGGAATTTCGAGGACTCTGACCCATCCTTATTGGTAATAAACCACCGTGTACGGGAAAACACCTTCAACTCTCATCAGCCTCCTCAATCCTGATTCCGATTCAACTTTTGGTGTGTAGGACTAGGGAAATGTACACATCTTATTGCTAAGAAAGAACGATGTCAGGGTAATGCCCTTCAAGTCACCTCAGCCTTCCTGAAGACGGAAGCAGGAATCAAGCTGGTTATGTTACCATGAGGTAAGGAAGATGAGCATATAAGTGAGAAACAACAGTGGGCAGGACCTCTCTTCCAACGAACATTATCTTTGCTTAATGTTGAATCCCTATGGTAAGTGGTTGTGGGCATTTGTGAGGTCAAAATCTGAAGTGTTTTGTAAAACCTCTTGGTCATTCACAGATGAGACTAAGGTAGTTGGGGACTCCTAGGCAGTGATTTGTCCACTGTCAAAAATATGAAAAGATAAAAGAGACAGATGAGGTCTCCTCAGGCATTGTCCTTTATCCTCATCCTCCGTGAGGATGGCCATCTCTGGACAGCTCAGTGTCAGAGTCTCATTCACATTGGGGGCATCTGTTCCTCACAGACATCAGGCAGGGAAATGGATTTGGTTCTCTGTGCCAGCCCAGCCACAGCTGAGTGTCACAGCACCCTCTCGTGGGCTCATAAGAGTTTCACTGTCACCAGGCAGGTCATTGTATTTGATAAACCACTGTGAGAGTTTGCAATTGCCTTCACCTGCAACCTCCAGAGGCAAATGCAGATCTCTGGTACCATGTGAAGTCATGTGAAGGCTTTGTGAGAAAGTGTCCTTTTGCTTAAGAAAAACATGGCTAGGGCTCCTGGCTGGCTCAGCCAGTTAAGCATGTGCCTTTGGCTCAGGTTATGATCCCAGGGTTCTGGAATCGAGCCGAGGGTCCCTGCTCAGCAGGAAAGGAGTAGGGAAATAGCTTAGAACCCACAGAGAATGTGAATAAAGGGGAGTGAAATGGAACTTGGTCTGTGTTTTGCTTTAGGGATTGGAAGTTAGTTTTTTCTCAATTGTGATTGTTCTTGAAACAGAACAGCTGTATTGTTTTTTTTTTACCTTTAATTTTTTTCTAGTAACAATTTTTTATTATTATATGTTAGTCACTATACAGTATTTCCTTAGTTTTTGATGTAGTGTTCCGTGATTCATTATTTGCATATAACACCCAGTGCTCCATGCAATATGTACCTTCCTTAATACCCATCACTGGCCCATCCCAATCCCCCACCCCTCTCCCCTCTGAAGCCCTCAGTTTGTTTCCCAGAGTCCATAGTCTCTCGTGGCTCATTCCCCCTTCTGTTTAGGGTCCATTGTCTAAAGGGACAGACAGTGGAAGTTCACCAAATATAAGATCGAAATTTCATTGTTCATTATAGATGCCGCCAAGTAGTTCCCAGACATTTCATTCTACTCTAGTAATTGATTATACCTGTGCAGGTGCACGTGAAAGATAACTGATGAATGTATACTGGTAATAAAACACGCCCCACAGTAGTAGAATAATAGAGAATGCACATGTGTAAAATTATTCGACTACGGCTTCCATGCTTTCCCTTTGGTTCCTTGTTATCTATGAAATTGGACAATTTTTGTTCTCTAGGCTTAAAACTCATTGTCAGTATTCAGAGTTTTTCAATGCTGATCTTCTCCTGTATAAGTTACTAAAAACCTAAAATATGTATGAACTTTAAAAAATGCTATATTGAAAATTATAGCAGGGAAGTTCCATTTTGTGAATATTGTGTCAATGGATCTCTATTTTGCCATCAGTGTTCATTAGAAATGATGACATTTCATGTGAGTATAAATATCAATGTGAAAAAGAAAAGGTAGGAAGAACCTTGAATGTTTAAGTAATTGCTGAAATGACAGGTGTGTGTGTGTGTGTGTGTGTGTGTGTGTGTGTGTGTGTGTGTAATTGATTTTCAGTGAATGGTTCAGCTACTTGCAGGGCCTCCGAGAGAGCCCAGGTGAACCTTTCAATGAGTTGGTATCTGTTTTCAGAACATGGGAATCTCTTAGTCCAATAGTCAATCAGGCAAGCTTTGAGGTCTTGAAGAGTTTCAGTCCTCAGCGATGGTGTTGCAGACCCTTGTGAGCAAACCCTAGGTATGCTCAGAGCCCTCATTAGCTGGTACCAACGTGTGACGATTTCAGACAGCATTTCCCAAAGAAGTACCTCTTGAGTCTCTGTTCTTGTCAGTTCCCTACACTTCCTTACACTAGTTATGTGATCAGTGTGTTTCAGGATAATCCCCACATGTGATTTTTGCTATTTCCTACTAGTCCTATCTGTTTCTCATCTTGTTCTTTTATGGTAGGGGTTGGGAAGCAACCTGTGTGGTGTAGGAAGGGGTGTGGTAGTTGTCTGCCTTCAGAGGACCAAATGATGCCTAGAAATTGTACTGTAGTTTGAGGTCAATTGTCCATCCTCTGAGTGTCAGGAATTCCATCACTTTACTTTGATGCTAGTCTGTTCTTCAAGCTGTCCTCAGAAATAAGGACGTCATCCATCTAGGGAATACTGGTTTGTGTGTATGTTTTCATTTTAGGAAAGGCCTTGCTGTGCCTGAAAATAATACTGTAGAGCACCCTTTCCTGTTCTTATTGGCCATCAGTCAATCTTTTGTGAAGTATTCGTTTATAAATAGACTTTCTATGGTTGATGAGCAGGAATTCTTTATTGACAAGTCTTTGTCAGTGTGTGTATTGCAAATCTTTACTTCCCAGCCTGCGGTTCACTTTTTCATTTTCTTATGGTCATAAGATAAGGAGAAATGTCACATTTTTATGAAGTCCCACTGAATTCTTTTAAATGGTTTGTGCACCCTATGTCTTACCCCAAGACTGACAGGTTCTACGTTTTCGTTCAGAAACTGTCCAATGGGAAGCTACAATCCATTTTCTCTGTCCATTTATTGCTTACAAATTTCACATTTTTATGAAGTCCCACTGAATTCTTTTAAATGGTTAGTGCACCCTATGTCCTACCCCAAGATTGACAGGTTCTACGTTTTCTTTCAGAAACTGTCCAATGGGAAGCTACAATCCAATTTCTCTGTCCATTTATTGCTTACAAATGTATTTTGACCATCTGTTTCCTAGGAAACCTCTTTTGTTATTATTATTATTATTATTATTATTATTATTATTATTATTATTATTATTTTAAATTGCATTTTTAATTCTAAAAGGGTATTTATAGACTGTTTTGAATTTTCTATGTACACAATCGTGTTATCTGTGAATAGTCACTATTATCCCCTCAATTCTTATCCTTTTTGTTTCTCTTGCCTTAAAACACTGGTAGATTCTCCGATGCCACGTTGAATAGAGCAGCATTGTTTAAAGATTTTCATATACCTTTCTCAATATCTGACAGAAAAAGCAGACAAAACATTGGTAACAAATGTGACCAAATTGACATATAGGGAACATTCCATAATAAGTGCAGAATACGTTATTTTCAAGTGATCATAGACTCTTTACCCAAATAGATGATAGGTGGGGCCACGAATCAAGGCTACAAATGTTAAACCCTGAAATTAACTGGATTCTATTCTTAGACCAGAGGGGAATTGAGTCACAGTCATAGCGAAAAGAAAACCAGGAAGTCCTTCAATGTTTAAAAATTAAATGGAACTTTGCTACATATCCTAAAGGTCAGAGAAGGAATCTCATTGGAAATTCTGAACCTTTTATACATGAGGGCTCACACACAATGGCACTTTCTTTGTGAAGAGCATAATAATAACCTAGACAGGAGTTGAGCCTTAAGTCAGAGTTCTGCCTGCCCCAGCCACACCTGGCAGCCTTGGCCTGTGGTCCCCCTCAGCTGTCCTTTCTGGTGGCCCTGAGCTAAGGGGGTCAACATGGCCATATGGAAATGGGAAGCTCCCCACTCATAGTGATGGCAGTGCCCCCTCCCCAGCTGCCCTTTCTGGTGGCTCTGAGCTAAGGGGGTCAACATGGCCGTATGGAAATTAGAAGCTCCCCACTCTTAGTGATGACGTTGCTATCTTATCATCCTCACCAGTCCAACAACATGATTTCTGAGTGAACTATGACACAAGAGCGACTTCTTGGCCTTCCTTCAGGTTTGAAAATCATCTGGTGAGTCATCTATTAGAAATAGGATTCAACATGTGTTCTTTCTTCTGGAAAAGAAATAGACCCAATAGCAATTATGGCTTCCTGAGCACCTGTTCTTGAGAGACATCATACTGGCTCTTTGTAGCATTCTGCCTCTTAAACTTCTCAACTAGGGTGTAGATATTTGTAGGCACATTTTCAGGTGGTTAGACAGGGACTCGGATGATATGAGTCACAGAGGATTTTAGTGTCAGAAACCTAAGTGGGATCCCCAAATTGACTCCAAATCCCTTGTTGTTCCATAGAGGGTACTATTTCCCTCTTATCTCTGGTCTTCTCGATCTGGAAACCAATCAAGTATCAGGATTTTCTTGTCATGTGGACAACTGGAACGAATTCAGCGGGCCTTTTCACCTCTGCCCATGGTGATCATTAAGATCATTATCTCAGTGGAGGACCTCTGGGTAAGATATTCAAAGATCCTTAGGGATACAGACAGTATAATATTTTTCTGGTATTAAAGTTCCTGAAACCAACTATCTTTTTTAGTCGATTCAGGCTCTGGTATGTTCAGAGGGTGCTGTAAAACAGGTCTGAAATAGTATTTAAAAACACTCAGCTCAGCCTCTTCTACAAAGTGAGCCAATGCTTATAAACATGGCTAAAATATTGCCTTACCTACGATGACCTCCCAGCCATCATAGTGTTTATATGGTATGACTGTGACTTACATTAGTCAACATTTGCAGAGAAAGAACTTAGTGCATCCAGGGGGCACTTCATGTTGAAATTAGTTTGTGACAACGAGCTACTGTGTTTTATTCTGCAGTCCAAGGGAATGGTGCCAGACATCTCTAAGGTGTCTAGCAGTTTTACAATTCTGATTTTAAGTGGTCTGTGTGCTTCAGCGATTTGGGCAGGAGAAGGGCAGGAGTCCAGAGACTGTGAACACTTCTGTTACCTGTGCTGACCATGGAGCAGGTAGCCTTCTGTGGGCATCATTTTGATTTCTTGGTACTCTTGTGAAAGGTGCTTTTGTCTCAAATTCCTCCTTTTTAGGAGTAATTATAATGATGAAAGTAATTTTTATCTTATATCATCTGTGGGCCCTGATCCTGGGCTCCCAGGGAAGCTATCCTTTAACATTTTAACTGGCTCAAAATGATTGGGCAAAAACTCAAAGCATGAGCCCTATTTCTGCCCCAAGTACATGTTGTACATCTGCTTCAAGAATAAAACAATAACCAAAAATGACAACATGAAAATAAGAAAAAAAAGAGAACCTCTTTGGCTCCCATAAGATTAAAGTCATACTGACATGTACATACTGAAAATGCATGAAATCATTGCATTTCCTAAAGCCCAAGCCTTGGAGGGTCTGAGAACCACTGACATTGCCCAGAACCAGGCACACCCCAGCAGGGAGGGGTGGTGCAGAAAGGGAAGGGGCAGGACTCTGAGGGAGGTCTGCAGCTAGAGGGGTCCCTGGAAGGGGCCAGGTGTGTGTGGGGAGCCCGGCCCAGGACCCCAACCATGCCTGTGCTGGGTGTTGGGTAGAGGAGGCGCCTCTTGGACTCCCTGCACTTTCAGGGTTCCAGGGGCTTGAGGGCGGGTTGCCTGGCATCCCAGGGGCTGGGGCACCACCCTCCCTGACCAATCACCCCTTGGGGGTGGAGCTACGTCTCTGTGGGCTGTTCCAGAGTTGCAGTGGGGTGCAGACCTGGGGCAGAAGAAGGGGCACTGGGAGAGAGAGAGTTGCCCTGTGGAGGTCCCAGCTGCTGAGTGAGCAGAATGCACCAGGGGCGGGGGAGTTCGGGGGTAGGGTGCAACCCAGGTGGGAGGCAGGGTTCTCGAAGGGCACTTGGAGAGGGTTCATTGTGGGGACTCAGGTGAGTTTTCTTTTCCTCTTTAAAGTCTCTTCTGCCCCATGTCCTCAACTGGCCTTATTCCCCATACCCGTGAACTCCAGGGCGCCCAATCACCTGAGCTTTTGTGGGATGGGTTGCAGAATTTCAGGGTTTCCCCTGTTCCCTGGAAAAGTGTGGGTAAGGACCTCACAGAGTCCCCACCTTCAGTGATGTGTCCCCCTGTTCTCTGACACAGTGCAGGTGATGCATCTTGAGCAGTACCCCGAGTTCAGCAGGGTGTGCCCTGGTCCCCCAGGCACAGGTGTGGCAGTAGCAAGCCCCAGAGCCATACCCAACTTCAGCATTATGCCCCGTGTGCCCCCAGGTTAGTGGTCATTGGCTGTTGGAATCATGCAGGAAAATTCTCCAGGTGGGGGCCTGGAAGCGGGTGTAAACCAGACCCCACTCTAGTTGCACTGGGAATAGACAAATTGAGGGTTTCCTTAGAAGAGTAAGTCTGCTTTCCAGAAAAGGCAAGGTCATTGGTCTATTGAGAATGAAGATAATTACTGCTAAACAAGAAGTATGTGTTGCCCCTTTGCCCAGAAACCGAAGCAGGTGTGCAGGCTTTAGGTCAGAGGTGCCTTCTTCTCCACAGCTGACAGCACTTCTCTGCTCTGACTCCAAGACACCCGAGGTTTTGAACGTCAGTATCGGAGTCAGCGAGGCAGCTTGTCACTGGACGCCAGTGTTCAGAGAAAGCACAGGTATGTTTGGCAAAATGTCCTAACTATGTCAGGGCTTTAGGTAAAACCTCTCATTATCCCAAAACCTCCTGGGCTTTTCTCTTTTCTCTAGTTGAGCCACAAAGTAAAATTGAAGTAACTGTCAGCATTCTGGGTTTGGTGCAAGAATTACAATTTTCCCTGCTGGTAGAACATTGCAGGGGATCACAATTTCTCTGTCCATTTATTGCTTACAAATGTATTTTGACCATCTGTTTCCTAGGAACCCTCTTTTATTAGAAAGGGAAGGTGAGATTCACTCTGTGCCTGTTTGTAACATCTAATTTGTTCCTTCATCTAACAATGTTTATTCAATTGGGCCTAAGACATGTTTGAGTGGCCAGCATCTAGAGTTAGGTGGCTTTTTTCATCTGATACAGACTTGGATGATGTCATTTGACAAAGGTGATGTTTCATCATTGATTAGTTTATTCATCAAAAGAGTTAAAATTAGGGTGGAGGGAAAATTGAAAATTTTCCAAAGCGGCCTGTTCCTGTTTAAAAGTTGAGCTTGACTTTCTAGTTTTACTAAATGTATTATCTCGATATTTTGAGGTGCCATATTCTCTCTGTAGTTTCTTTGGTGGTGGAATCAGAAGGAGAGTCTGGGAATTCTTTTGGATAGTGGCATGCTGGTGGCTTCAAGGGGCTTGGCGTCAGGAGCCTTGGGTGAAGTCTGCAACTGCTTGTCTGACCCTAGGAGCATCTCCCAGAGGTTTTGTTTCCTCTTATGAAATTGCCGGCAGATAATGTTCTGATTAAAGGGGAACCCTCCCATCCTGTTGGTGGGAATGCAAAGTGGTGCAGCCAGTCTGGGAAACAGTGTGGGGGTTCCTCAAAAAGTTAAACATTGAACAACCCCATGATCTAGCAATTGCTCTCCTAGGTATTTACCCAAAGGATACAAAAATGCAGATTTAAAGGGGGAACCTGAACCATGATGTTTATAGCAGAAATGTCCACAGTAGCCACACTATGGAGAGAATCCCAACATCCATGCACTGATGAATGGATAAAGCAGATGTGGGATACATATATATAATGGAATATGACCCAGCTTCAAAAAGAATGAAATCTTACCATTTGCAAGGATGCGGATGGATCTAGAGTGTATTAAGCTAAGCAAAATCAGTGAGGAAAGACAAATATCCTATGCTCATACGCTTGTGGAACTTCGGAAAGAAAACAGATGAACAGAGTGGAGGGGCGATGAGAGAGGCAAACAAGGAAATAGACTCAACCTTGGAGAACAAACTGAGTGTTACTGCAGGACAGGGGCATGGGGGGAAGAGTTAAATGGGTGAGAGGTATTAAGGAGGGTGTTTGTGATGAGCATCGGGTACTGTATGCAGGTGAGGAATCGCTAAATCCTACCCCTGAAGCAAATGTTCCATGGCATGTGACTAACTGGAATTTAAGTAAGAGAAGAAAGGAAAAAGTGTTCTGCTTCATGAAGAGTGAGGTAAACTTGTAGTAATTTGGGCTGTACTATTCTATAGATGAGAGTTGTTAAACACCCTGTTGTAGGATACACTAGTTGCTTATCACATAAGGAGTCTTCAGAAAGCTGCAATGAAAGATTCAGGTGTCAGAGTATGTTCATGTTCCACTGATATGTTACAGTTTGCACAGGTAGGAAAGAAGGTGGAGAGAAAGGCAACAGAAGGGGAAAGTAGGTGTGAACCTTTCATTAGTTAGCGTTATAGCTTTCTCATGAAAGCCTTGCGCCAATGTGATTATGGAAGCAGAGGGGAATCCGGGAAATTTGCAGGAGACGGGGGAGTTCCAGATCTGGGTAAAGCTGACAAGGGTCCCAGAGGAGAGCTGAATGCATTCTGCAGCAGGGTGTGGGCGGGGTGGGCTCCAGGGGTGGCTGTGGGTCTCCTGGGTGAGAGTTGTAACAGGTGAGGGCTGTGTGCAAGTTCCTGGCTGAGGACAAGTGAGGCACAGGTGGAGAGCTGGCAGAGAACTTTCTTCTGGGCCACCAGCCTCACCCAACACACAGCTTCATCTTCTGTCCCTTTCACTCCAATTCAGACTTCTCCGAAGGTGAGTGAGAACACATCAAGAGCATTCGAAACAGAAGGGAAAGCATGTGGAAAGGCTCTGGGGCAGGAGAATTCCAGGTATGTCCAGGAGCAGCAAGAAGGCCCTGTGGCCACAGGAGACAGCTTAGGACATGAGCTCAGAGAGGTGACAGAGGGTGACAGAAAGCCATTCCAGGGCTATAACCCCATGAGACCCTGTTTCACTGGGCCATCGTGGCTACAGTGTTGAGAACAGATGACAGAGGGTTGAAGATGGCAAGGCAGGTCAATGACGAAGCTTTTCCAGGAACTCAGGCACTGTGGTCCAGACAGGTGGCCTTGGATGGAGTGGTTAGACCTATTCTGGGTCCATTTTGAAGATGGAGCTCACAGGATTTGCTGATGGGTTAGCTATTAGGAGCAGGAGAACAGAGGAATTGGGGTAACTCCCAGCTGTTGTGGGTTGTCCTGATCGAGGGGAAGGAGTGGGTTTTTCGGGTGGTAGGAGGTAGTCCGTGTTCTGCATGCTGAGGAAGGTGCCTTTCCCAGTGGATCTGCTGAGGTTTGTGTCTGAGAGAACCTTTCACTTCTCCTCCCTCAGCAATGCTCAAGTACAAGTATCCCCCACTTTTTAAACGTTCACAGTAAGTCACTTGGTTTTCTTGAAATAACTACGTAATTACCCATCTTCAGTAAGAGGAAGAGACCTGAAGAGGATTTTCCTCTTATGAAAAAAGGTGAACTGTGAGAATCGCGTTCATCATCTGTTTTGGGGAGAAGCTCCTTCCGTTGGGAACCGCTCTCCGCATCCAGCCACCAGCACTTTGAATGGTGTCTGTGAGCCTCTATTGTGCTTTATCTTCATTTATGCTGGGCCTCCGTTAGGTACTTGTGTCCTGAGGCCTAAGAAAAGCCAAAAGAAGGAATTTTGGGGTCTGAGCACACTGTCTAATTGTTCCGTGTAAATTAATGGCCATTCCTTCTTGACACCATTTCTGCTGTGCAAGGTTTCTCAGAAGCCCTGCACTTTCAAAGAGCAGGGAAACCTATACCCCATGCTGCGGGGTTAGTTTTAGTCTCCATGCTGGACAGAACATTTCATGACTGTCAGATTTTCTCACTCAAACATTGAGACTTTGACCACCTTCACCCATTTCTACCACCCCATCCCCGAATCTGGCACCTACCAATCTGCTATCAGTATCTATGCATTCAGTATTTGTTTATTCCACGTGGAATGTACATGAGAGCATCTGGGATTGGTCTTTCTGTGTCTGAGTTACTTGGAATAAGGTCCCCAAGGTCTGTGTTTCCAGGTCTGATTCTTGTGAATAAGGCTGCAGTGAACGTGGGAGTGCATCTGTCTTTTTGAGGCAGTATTTTTGTGTTCTCCGAATAAATACTGAGTAGAGCCATTACTGTGCCATGTGGTAGTTGCATTTATTTTTTCAGGAACCTCCATACCATTTGTCACAGTGGCTGCACCAATTTCCATTCCCACCAACAGTGCACAGTGTCTCCTCTGCAAACCCTTGACCCCAACTGGTGTCTGTCTCTGGACAATTGGTGATCCAACTGTTGTGAGGGGATAGCCGATTGTGGGTTTGACTGATGTTTCCCTGACGATTTTTAGTGATGTCTAACAACTTTCTCTGTCTGTTGGCACCTGTGTGCCATCTTTGGAAAGTATCTATTCACATATTCCCCACGTTTTTTTATACAGTTTTTTTTTTGTTTCTTTTGATTTGTATGAGTGTTGTGTGTATTTTTTATATTAGCCTCTTCTCACACATATGATTCGCAGATATTTTTTTCTTATTGGGTCAGTGGCCTTTTAAGTTTTTGCTGGTTTCTTTTGCCGTGTGGAAGATTTCAGTTTGATATTGTTCCACTTGTTTATTTTTGCTTTTGTTGCCTTTGCATTTGGTGTCCGATCTGAAGACTCTTTGCCAAAACCAATGTCGAGAGACTTAGTACCTGTGTCTTCTTGGAGGTTTATGGATTCAGGTCTTATGTTCAAATCATTCATCCATTAAAAATTTTGTGTGTGGTGTAAGAAAGTGGCCCAGTTATATTCTTCTGCATTTACTGTCCAGTTTGCATGTTACCGCTCACTGAAGAGACAGTCCTTCCCTCATGGCATATCTTCTGCTGCTCTGTCGTAAGTTAGGATCATCTACGTGTGGGTAAGTTTCTGAGCTTTCTGTTCTGTTCCACTGAACTGGTGTCTGTGTTTATGCCAGTACCATCCTGTTTTGATGACAACAGCTCTATAATCTAGCTTGAAATCCAGGAGTGTGTTGACTGCACCTTTCTTTCTCCAGGTTGCTTTGGGTATTTGGGGTCTTTTGTGATTCCATACAAGTTTGAGGACTGTTTTCTATTTGCTCGAATAATGCCAGTGGAATTCAGATAGGGATTTCATCACATCTGTCGATTGCTTTGGGTACGATGGACATGTTCACATAATTAAATCTTCCAGTTAAGGAGCATGGCGTATGCTTCCATTTGTTTGTGTTGCCTTCCAAATCTTTGACCCATACATTCTGCCCCCCTCGACACACATGTTTTTCATTTCTTTTCTGCCATGTGTTGAGTGTACTATGTCTTTCTCATTTTTGGTTACTTTTATTCCTAGATTTTTTTTGATGCAATTGTAAATGGCATTGCTTTTTTAATTTCTCTTTGCGAACGTGTGTCATCAGTATACAGAAATGCAAGAAGTTGGGTCATCTGGGTGGCCCCATAGGTGAAGCGTGTGCCTTCAGCTCAGGTCATGATCCCAGAGTCCTGGATCGAGCCCCATTTTGGGCTCCCCGCTTAGCGAGGGTCTGCTTCTCCCTCTTTCCTACACTCCCCCTGCATGTGCTTTTTCTCTTCCTCTCAAATAAATAAATAAAATCTGAAAAAAAATAAAGACAACAGGTCTCTGTATATTGACTTTATATCCTGCAGCTTTCTTGCATTTGTTTAAACTAACTGTTTTTTTTTTGTGTGTGTGTGTGTAATCTTTCGGGATTTCATGTCATTTGCAAATAGTGACAGTTTTCCTGTATGGATTTCATATCTTTCTCTTTTTTTAAAATGATGTTAGTCACCCTACAGTACTTCATTTGTTTTTGATGAAGTGTTCCATGATTCATTGTTTGTATATAACACCTAGTGCTCCTTATGACACGTGCCCTCCTTAATACCCATCACCAGGATAACCCATTCCCCTACCCCTCCCTTACTGCAACCTTCAGTTTGTTTCCCAGTGTCAACAGTCTCTCATGGTTCCTCTCCCCCTCTCATTCCCCCCCTTCACTTTTCCCTTCCTTCTTCTAATGTCCTCCATGCTATTCCTTCCATTCCACATAGGAGTCAAACCTTATGATAATTCTCTTTCTGTGCTTGCCTTAATTTCACTTAGCATAATCCCCTCCTGGTCAATTCACCTTGGTGCAAATGGTGGGTATTCATCCTTTCTGATGACTGAGTAATATTCCATTGTATAGATGAACCACATCTTCTTTGTCCATTCATCTGCTGAAGGACATCTTGGCTCCGTATACAGTTTGGCTATTATGGACATTGCTGCTATGAACATTGAGATACAGGTGCCCCTTCTTTTCATTACTCTGTGTCTATGGGGTAAATACCCAGTAGTGCAATTGTTGGGTCATAGGATAGCTCTGTGTTTAATGTCTTGCGGAACATCCATATTGTTCAAAAGTGGTTATACCAGTTGAATTCTCACGAGTAGTGTAAGAGGGCTCCCCTTTCTCCACATCATCTCTGACTTTTTGTAATTTCCTGTCTTGTTAATTTTTTTCTCAAGATTTTATTTATTTATTTGATAGAGATAGAGACAGCCAGCGAGAGAGGGAACACAAGCAGGGGGAGTGGGAGAGGAAGAAGCAGGCTCATAGCGGAGGAGCCTGATGTGGGGCTCGATCCCATAATGCCAGGATCACGCCCTTAGCCGAAGGCAGATCCTTAACCTCTGTGCCACCCAGGTGCCCCCTGCCTTGTTAATTTTAACCATTCTAACTGGTGTAAGGTGGTATCTCATTGTCGTTTTGATTTGTATTTGCCTGATGGCAAGTGATGTGGAGCATTTTTTCATGTGTCTGTTGGCCATTTGTATGTCTTCTCTAGAAGTATCTCTTTGTGTCTTCTGCCCATTTTTTGGGTGTCGAGTTTGAGGAGTTCTTTATAGATCTTGGATACCAGCCCTTTATCTGTAATATCATTTGCAGATATCTTCTTCTTTTCCATAGGTTGCCTTTGTGTTTTGTTGATCGTTTGCTTTGCTGTGCAGAAGGTTTTTATCTTGATGAAGTGCCAATAGTTCATTTTTGCTTTTATTTCCTTTGCCTTTAGAGACATGGCTTGCAAGAAGTTGTTGTGTCCAAGGTTGAAGAGATCTTTTGATTTGGATATGATACAGGAATCCATTATCTTTCTTTCCTGAATGTATTCGATTCCTCTGTCTTTCTTGGTGAGTCTAGCTAAGTTTGTCAGTTTTATTTATCTTTCCAAAAAAGGCACCTTTCAATTTCATTGTTTTTGTTTTTTTTTTTTTTTTGGTCTTTTTAGTCTCTGTTGGATTTATTTATGCATTCCTTTTTGTTATTTCCTTATTTCTACTATATTGGGTCTTTGTTGTTTTATTTTTTACTTCTTTACCACATAAATCAGGTTGTTTATTGGAGACCCTTCTCATGGATTGATGAAGACTTGAGTTTCTATGAATGTCCCCCATAGAGCTACTTTTGCTGCATCCCATAAGTTTTTGTAAGTTGTCTTTTTCATCAGTGTCAAGGTACTTCTAAAATCTTTTTTGATTTCTTCTTTGACTGTTGGTTGTTCGGTAGCATGTTTTTAATTCTCCACATATTTTTTTGAGATTATTTAAGTATCTGACAGAGAGTGAGACAGTGAGAGAGGGAACGCAAGCAGGGGGGGTGAGAGAGGGAGAAGCGGGCTTCCCACTGAGCAAGGAGCCTGATTCCAACCTAAATCCCAGGATCCTGGGATCGGGACCTGAGCTGAAGGCAGATCCTTAACAACTGATCCACCCAGGCTCCCCAATCTCCACCTATTTTTGACTGTCCCATTTTTTTCTTGAGACTGATTTCTAGTTTCATATCTTTGTGGTTGGACAAGATTTGAAGCATAAGGTGAAGAGCATTCAGATTAAAAGTTTGTTTCCTGGAGGGATTTCTGAGGGCAGACCATGAGTTCTGTGGGGACGGAGGAAGGTTTTGTGAGACGGGGGTGGGGTTAACCCTTGTTAGAATTACTGACTACTACCATGCAGGCTGTGTGCTACTGTTCACACTGTAGTCCTGATGGACTTGTACTTCATTAGGAATATTTTCTAGGAGGTTTAGGCATAGCCTTCTCTTAAAGAAAGGTGCCATGTGGGTTCATGGCATGACCCCAGGTCAGCAACCAGGATGTATGGTATTGTGGGGGATGAGAAACAGGCTTTCTGTGGGAAGTGACAGAAATAGTTTATGGTGAGCTCCATGACCATAGGTGAGGTCCCGAGTGACCCACTGGGTGTTGGGTTCTGTGGATCTGTCTCATCAGGTGCTGTGGAATTCAGGGACACCCTCCTGTCTGTGGATTTGTGTGGAGACAGGTAGACATCAGTGTTTGGCCAGGCACAAGGGTCGCACTGGACCACCACCAGAGGTGCAGCGTGTGCGGGAGCCACTGCTTGCTTTCCACGAAAGCTGACCAGGGTCTTTGACCGTGATTTCTAGCAGCTGCAAGGGGAGAGGCTGCCGGGGGTGGTGCACACTTCCTAGAGTTGTGGTCAGGACTAGTCTGGAGCCCACTGAAGTCAGCCACACTGGGCACAGAAGGCCCCCAGTCAGTGTAGCTGTGGGCACTGCTCCCATGGTACTTTCGGGCCGGCTCCATGCTGCCACCTCCTGCTTTTCATCATCATCTTCAAAGTCATGTGCCTCTGCTCTTGCCCCATGGCCTCCGGGGTATTGTCCGTCCTCCATCTGGCCCTCGTCCCTGTTGCCCTGTGCAGTCCGATGCCAGGATAGCCTTCTCGAGACAATCATCTGGCCCTGATGGAACACTTCCATGGATCTCGTGTGATGCAAGGATGAAGCCCTGCCCTGGAAGGGGGCTGCAGGTCCCCAATCAGGAGAGCCATGTCTCCCTTTTCAGCATGGCCTGCCCTCCCCTCAGTCTTCTTCAGGGAAGCTCTCCCCACTTCCTGAGATGACAGCTCTGAACTTAAAAATGAATGTTATTTTACATATCTCTATGCCTTAGTTCATCCATGGCATGTCTTTCAACCCCGTTAGTGGGGTTTTTCTTTAGCAGTTCTGAAGGGCTGTCTGCTCAAGGAGGGGATGACCCGGGTGGGGCAGCTTTCCCTCTCATCTCCCTCAGCATGTCTCTGAGCCCTGGGGCCAACTGTGCCACTGAGGATTGAGGGACCCGAGCCAGCTCATCCTGAGCCCAGGCTCTGTCAGCTGTGTAGACGGATGCGTGTCAGAGTGGTGGGCAGCGGCATGGGCCAGGGGCAGGCAGTGTCTCCTCATTCCTTCCCTCCCTTCTTCGCAGATATAGCTCAGAGCAGCCTTCAACCCCTGCATCTCCAGATCCTTTGACCTGTGCCTCCTGTGTTCAGCTGGTGACCTTGGAGTTTTGCATTGATTCTACCTCCCATACCCTCTCCTGTAGCAGTTCCTGGATCAGGGGAGTGGTGGGACTCTTGTCTGCTTTTGATCTTCTTCCTGTCCCACACCAAGCCCACCCACCTTTGCATCTTCCATGTAAGTGCTTGGAAGCAAGCCCATCCACAGGGAACCTATTAGCCAAATGGATCCAGGCAAAGAACATTGAAGTAGAGATCCAGGATCCATAATAAACCTGCTCGGAAACTTGTCCCAAAGTCTGTGACTCTCTCACACTGAAACAGAAACAATAATAGCTTTCTGGAGTGTGAAGTGACATGTGTCTCTACTTCTAATCTTAAATGCATAGGTGCTGAGCCTGGACTGAAAAGGACCATGGCTCCCGTGGGCTGGGATCCACAGTAAGAACTCAGTGAAATCTGAATTCAAGGCATAGAGTGAATAATTATTGTAGAGTGAATCCTCCCAAGTAGGGCTTATGAACAATGCACAGGAAAAGCTTTTTCAAAGAGGTTTCTGAAAGAAAAATCTTTTTTAAAAATTTATTTTAATTCCAGTAGAGCTAACCTACAGTGTTACATTCGTTTCAGGTGTACAATAGAGTGATTCAGTAATTCTATATATTACTCAGTGGTCATCAAGAAAAGTGTCCTCTTAATCCGCTTCATCTATTTGACTCATCCCTCTATCCACCTCCTCTCTGGTATCCATCCGTTTGTTCTCTATTGTTAAGAGTTTGTATTTTGCCACACCCATACTCAGGCAACCCTGTTTGGGTAGAGTTGCCCTGTCCCCTGCGAGGGGGGATTGGTGTGGGAACGCTGTGAGCCAGTATTTCCAGGCTTTTGTTCCCTGGCATCTTTCTCTGGCGGTCTGCTGTGCCTCTTCTGAGAGTCAGAGCAGCAGAGGCTGAATTGTCACAGAACAGAGGGATTGAGGCATGTTCTTCACGGATGTTCTGGCCACTTTAACTCCGTTACTGTTGGTGCTGCTCAACCCCATAGCGTCCCTGGATGTGTGCTCCACACCTGGTGTCCCTGCCCTCACTTCCAGGGCAGGTGCATCTCTGTCCTTTGTGTTTCTAAGGCCACCAGCCACCAGCCGCCCCCTGGAGCTCCCAGATCTCCAGGTCTCAGTCTGGATCCTGTGAGCACACCAGGATTACGGAGTTTCCTGAGAAGCCTGGTGGCATACCACCTCCTTCAGGGTCTCAGTCTGCTGTTTCCTGGGTGCCAACCACGAGTTCGCCCGCTGCCCCATTCAGGTGGCCCACCAGCCGCCAGCCGCCCCGCGTGCTCCCGGGTCTCTGGGTCTGTCTATTCCCGGTGAGCACACTGGGATTCCGGAGTTCCGTGAGAAGCCTGGTGGTGGGCGCACCTGGTTCAGGGTCTCAGTCTGCTGTTTCCTGGGTTCTGACCATGAATCTGCCCTCTCCCCTGTGCAGGTGGCCTGCCAGCCTCCAGTGGACCCACACGCGCTCCAGGAGCTCTCATTCTCATTCTGGATCCCATGAGCACACTGGGATTCCTGTGTTCTGGGAGATGCCTAGTGGTGTGCTCTCTGGGCTCACCAG
The DNA here is from genome assembly GCF_024610735.1 of Ursus americanus. Classification (NCBI taxonomy): domain Eukaryota; kingdom Metazoa; phylum Chordata; class Mammalia; order Carnivora; family Ursidae; genus Ursus; species Ursus americanus. The sequence continues at coordinate 254,270 of NW_028273728.1, read as the reverse complement.
TCTCAGTCCTCTCTCTAGGGGTGCCTTCTGTGAATCTGCCAGCTCCCCTGTGCAGGTGGCTGCTACTTCCTGGCGCCCAAATGCGGTGGCTCCCTCCCCCTTCCTTTTATCTTCCAGTATCTGTGCCAGGTTTCAGGACTCCCCGCTTCCTACCTCAATACGCAGCGCTGGAGATGTTCATTTGTAGAGATCCAGATATATCTTCCTGCCTCTCAGGCTGATTCCGTGGTTGTTTAGGCTGGCCTGCTACCTATCCAGCAGGACTCAGGGGATCTGCGGAAAAAGGAGTCCCCTACTCCTCCACCATCTTAACTCCTCTCTTGTACCTGAAATAGTATTTAAAAACACTCAGCTCAGCCTCTTCTACAAAGTGAGCCAATGCTTATAAACCTGGCTAAAATATTGCCTTACCTACGTTGACTTCCCAGCCATCCTAGTGTTTAAATGGTGTGACTGTGACTTACATTAGTCAACATTTGCAGAGAAAGAACTTAGTGCATCCAGGGGGCACTTCATGTTGAAATTAGTTTGTGACAACGAGCTACTGTGTTTTATTCTGCAGTCCAAGGGAATGGTGCCAGACATCTCTAAGGTGTCTAGCAGTTCTACAATTCTGATTTTAAGTGGTCTGTGTGCTTCAGAGATTTGGGCAGGAGAAGGGCAGGAGTCCAGAGACTGTGAACACTTCTGTTACCTGTGCTGACCATGGAGCAGGTAGCCTTCTGTGGGCATCATTTTGATTTCTTGGTACTCTTGTGAAAGGTGCTTTTGTCTCAAATTCCTCCATTTAGTAGTCATTATAATGATGAAAGTAATTTTTATCTTATATCATCTGTGGGCCCTGATCCTGGGCTCCCAGGGAAGCTATCCTTTAACATTTTAACTGGCTCAAAATGATTGGGCAAAAACTCAAAGCATGGGCCCTATTTCTGCCCCAAACACATGTTGTACATCTGCTTTGAGAAGAAAACAACCAAAAATGCCAACATGAAGATAAGAAAAAATAAAGAACCTCTTTGGCTCCCATAAGATTAAAGTCATACTGACATGTACATACTGAAAATGCATGAAACCATTGCATTTCCTAAAGCCAAAGCCTTGGAGGGTCTGAGAGCCACTGACCTTGCCCAGAACCAGGCACACCCCAGCAGGGAGGGCTGGTGCAGAAAGGGAAGGGGCAGGACTCTGAGGGTGGTCTGCAGCTAGAGGGGTCCCTAGAAGGGGCCAGGTGTGTGTGGGTGCCCTGGCCCACGACCCCACCCATTCCTGTGCCGGGTGTTGGGTAGAGGAGGCGCCTCTTGGGGCCCCTGCACTTTCAGGGTTCCAAGGGCTTGAGGGCGGGTTGCCCAGCATCCAAGGGGCTCAGGCACCAACCTCCCCAACCATTCACTGCTTGGGGGTGGAGATGTCTCTGTGGGCAGTCCCAGATTTGCAGTGGGTTGCAGAATTGGGGCAGAAGAAGGGGCACTGAGAGAGAGAGAGTTGCCCTGTGGAGATCCCTGCTGGTGAGTGAGCAGCTTGCACTGGGGTGGGGGTCTGGGGGTAGGGTGTGCCCCAGGTGGGAGGCAAGGTTTTGGAAGGGCACGTGGAGAGGGTTCATTGTGGGTACTCAGGTGAGTTTTCTTTTTCCCTTTAAAGTCTCTTCTGCCCCATGTCCTCAACTGACCTTATTCCCCATACCCGGGAGCTCCAGGGCACCCACTCACCTGAGATTTTGTGGGATGGGTTGCAGAATTTCAGCGTTTCCCCTGTTCCCCTGGAAGAGTGCGGGTAACGACCTCACACAATCCCCACTTTCAGTTCTCTGACACAGTGCAGGTGATGCATCTTGAGCAGTACCCTGAGTTCAGCAGGGTGTGTCCTGGTCCCCCAGGCACAGATGTGGCAGTAGCAAGCCCCAGGGCCATCCCCCAACTTCAGCATTATGCCCCGTGTGCACCTGGGTAGTGGTATTGGCTATTAGAATCATGCAGGAATATCCTCCAGGTGGGGGCCTGGAGGCGTGCGTAAACCAGACCCCACTCTAGTTGCATTGGGAATAGACGAATTGAGGGTTTCTTTAGAAGAGTAAGTCTGCTTTCCAGAAAAGGCAAGGTCATTGGTCTATTGAGAATGAAGATAATTACTGCTAAACAAGAAGTATGTGTTGCCCCTTTGCACAGAAACCGAAGCAGGTGTGCAGGCTTTAGGTCAGAGGTGCCTTCTTCTCCCCACCTGACAGCAATTCTCTGCTCTGGCTCCAAGAAACCCGAGGTTTTGAACGTCAGCATCAGAGTCAGCGAGGCAGCTTGTCACAGGACGCCAGTGTTCAGAGAAAGCACAGGTATGTTTGGCAAAATGTCCTATCTATGTCAGGGCTGGAGGTAAAACCTCTCATTATCCCAAAACCTCCTGGGCTTTTCTCTTTTCTCTAGTTGAGCCACAAAGTAAAATTGAAGTAGCTGTCAGCATTCTGGGTTTGGGGCAGGAATTACTTAGTTTCCCTGGAGGTAGAACATTGCAGGGGATCACAATTTCTCTGTCCATTTATTGCTTACAAATGTATTTTGACCATCTGTTTCCTAGGAACCCTCTTTTATTAGAAAGGGAAGGTGAGATTCACTCTGTGCCTGTTTGTAACATCTAATTTGTTCCTTCATCTAACAGTGTTTATTCAATTGGGCCTAAGATATGGTTGAGTGGCCAACATCTAGAGTTAGGTGACTTTTTTCATCTGATACAGACTTGGATGATGTCATTTGACAAAGGTGATGTTTCATCATTGATTAATTTATTCATCAGAAGAGTTAAAATTAGGGTGGAGGGAAAATTGAAAATTTTCCAAAGCGGCCTGTTCCTGTTTAAAAGTTGAGCTTGACTTTCTAGTTTTACTAAATGTATTATCTCGATATTTTGAGGTGCCATATTCTCTCTGTAGTTTCTTTGGTGGTGGAGTCAGAAGGAGAGTCTGGGAATTCTTTTGGATAGTGGCATGCTGGTGGCTTCAAGGGGCTTGGCGTCAGGAGCCTTGGGGTGAACTCTGCAACTGCTTGTCTGACCCTAGGTGCATCTCCTAGAGGTTTTGTTTCCTCTTATGAAATTGCTGGCAGATAATGTTCTGCTTAAAGGGGAAGCCTCCCATCCTGTTGGTGGGAATGCAAAGTGGTGCAGCCAGTCTGGGAAACAGTGTGGGGGTTCCTCAAAAAGTTAAAAATTGAACAACCCCATGATCCAGCAATTGCTCTTCTAGGTATTTACCCAAAGGATACAAAAATGTGGATTCGAAATGGGTACATGCACCATGATGTTTATAGCAGAAATGTCCACAGTAGCCAAACTATAGAGAGAATCCCAACGTCCATGCACTGATGAATGGGTAAAACAGATGTGGGATACATATATATACACTGGAATATGACCCAGATTCAAAAAGAATGAAAACTTACCATTTGCAAGGATGTGGATGGACCTAGAGTGTATTAAGCTAAGCAAAATCATTGAGGAAAGACAAATATCCTATGCTCTCACGCTTGTGGAACTTCAGAAAGAAAACAGATGAACAGAGTTGAGGAGTGATGAGAGAGGCAAACAAGGAAATAGACTCAACCTTGGAGAACAAACTGAGTGTTGCTGCAGGACAGGGGCATGGGGGGAAGAGTTAAATGGGTGAGGGGTATTAAGGAGGGCACTTGTGATGAGCACCGGGTACTCCTTGCAGGTGAGGAATCACTAAATCCTACCCCTGAAGCGAATATTCCATGGCATGTGAACTAACTGGAATTTAAGTAAGAGGAGAAAGGTAAAAGTGTTCTGCTTCATGAAGAGTGAGGTAAAATTGTAGTGATTTGGGCTGTACTATTCTATAGATGAGAGTTGTAAATCACCCTGTTGTAGGATACACTAGTTGCTTATCACATAAGGAGTCCTCAGAAAGCTGCAATGAAAGATTCAGGTCTCAGAGCATGTTCATGTTCCACTGATATGTTACAGTTTGCACAGGTAGGAAAGAAGGTGGAGAGAAAGGCAACAGAAGGGGAAAGTAGGTGTGAACCTTTCATTAGTTAGCGTTATAGCTTTCTCATGAAAGCCTTGCGCCAGTGTGATTTTGGAAGCAGAGAGGTAATCTGGGAGCTTTGCAGGAGATGGGGGAGTTCCAGGACTGGGTAAAGCTGACAGGGGTTCCAGAGGAGAGCTGAATGCATTCTGCAGCAGGGTGTGGGCAGGGTGGGCTCCAGGGGTGGCTGTGGGTCTCCTGGGTGAGAGTTGTGACAGGTGAGGGCTGTGTGCAAGTTCCTGGCTGAGGACAAGTGAGGCACAGGCGGAGAGCTGGCAGAGAACCTTCTTCTGGGCCACCAGCCTCACCTAACACACACAGCCTCATCTTCTGTCCCTGTCACTCCAATTCAGACTTCTCCGAAGGTGAGTGAGAACACATCAGGAGCATTCTGAACAGAAGGGAAAGCATGTGCATAGCTCTGGGGCAGGAAAATTCCAGCTATGTCCTGGAGTAGCAAGATGGCCCTGTGGCCACAGGAGACAGCTTAGGACATGACCTCAGAGAGGTGACAGAAAGCCATTCCAGGGCTATAACCCCATGAGACCCTGTTTCACTGGGCCATCGTGGCTACAGTGTTGAGAACAGATGACAGAGGGTTGAAGATGGCAAGGCAGGTCAATGACGAAGCTTTTCCAGGAACTCAGGCACTGTGGTCCAGACAGGTGGCCTTGGATGGAGTGGTTAGACCTATTCTGGGTCCATTTTGAAGATGGAGCTCACAGGATTTGCTGATGGGTTAGGTATTAGGAGCAGGAGAACAGAGGAATTGGGGTAACTCCCAGCTGTTGTGGGTTGTCCTGATCGAGGGGAAGGAGAGGGTTTCTCGGGTGGTAGGAGGTAGTCCGTGTTCCACATGCTGAGGAAGGTGCCTTTCCCAGTGGATCTGCTGAGGTTTGTGTCTGGGAGAACCTTTCACATCTCCTCCCTCAGCAATGCTCAAGTACAAGTATCCCCCACTTTTTAAACGTTCACAGTAAGACACTGGGCTTTCTTGAAAGAACTACGTTATTACCCAGCTTCAGTAAGAGGAAGAGACCTGAAGAGGATTTCCCTCATGAAAAAAGGTGAACAGTGAGAATCGCGTTCAGCATCTGTTTTGGGGAGAAGCACGACAGAGGCGTCGTGCACCCCAACCTGCTCCTTCCGCTGGGAACTGCTCTCCGCATCCAGCCACCAGCACTTTGAATGGTGTCTGTGAGCCTCTGCTCTGCTTTGTCTTCATTTATGCTGGGCCTCCATTAGAAACTTGTGTCCTGAGGCCTAAGAAAAGCCAAAGAGAAGGAATTTTGGAGTCTGAGGACACTATCTAATTGTGCCGTGTAAATTAATGGCCATTCCTTCTTGAACACCATTTCTGCTGTGCAAGGTTTCTCAGAAGCCCTGTACTTTCAAAGAGCAGAGAAACCTATACCCCATGCTGCGGGGTTAGTTTTAGTCTCCATACTGGACGGAACATTTCATGACTGTCGGATTTTCTCACTCAAACATTGAGACTTTGACCACCTTCACCCATTTCTAACACCCCATCCCCGAATCTGGCACCTACCAATCTGCTATCAGTATCTATGCATTCAGTAATTGTTTATTCCACGTGGAATGTACATGAGAGCATCTGGGATTGGTCTTTCTGTGTCTGAGTTACTTGGAATAAGGCCCCCAAGGTCTGTGTTTCCATGTCTGGTTCTTGTGAATAATGCTGCAGTGAACGTGGAAGTGCATCTGTCTTTTTTAGGCAGTATTTTTGTGTTCTCCAAATCAATACTCAGTAGAGCCATTAATGGGTCATGTGGTAGTCGCATTTATTTTTTCAGGAACCTCCATACCGTTTGTCACAGTGGCTGCACCAATTTCCATTCCCACCAACAGTGCACAGTGTCTCCTCCTCTGCACACCCTTGACCCCACCTGGTGTCTGTCTCTGGGACAATTGCTGTTCCAACTGTTGTGAGTGGATAGCCGATTGTGGGTTTGACTGATGTTTCCCTGATTATGATGAGTGATGTCTAACAACTTTCTCTGTCTGTTGGCACCTGTGTGCCATCTTTAGAAAGTATCTATTCACATATTCCCCACATTTTTTATACAATTTTTTTGTTTTGATTTGTATGAGTGTTGTGTGTATTTTGGATATTAGCCTCTTCTCACACATATGATTCGCAGATATTTTTTTTCTTATTGGGTCAGTGGCCTTTTAAGTTTTTGCTGGTTTCTTTTGCCGTGTGGAAGATTTCAGTTTGATGTTGTTCCACTTGTTTATTTTTGCTTTTGTTGCCTTTGCATTTGGTGTCCGATCTGAAGACACTTTGCCAAAACTAATGTCGAGAGACTTAGTACCTGTGTCTTCTTGGAGGTTTATGGATTCAGGTCTTATGTTCAAATCATTCATCCATTAAAAATTTTGTGTGTGGTGTAAGAAAGTGGACCAGTTATATTCTTCTGCATTTAGTGTCCAGTTTGCCTGTTACCGCTCACTGAAGAAACAGTCCTTCCTTCATGGCATATCTTCTGCTGCTGTGTCGTAAGTTAGTATCATCTACGTGTGGGTAAGTTTCTGAGCTTTCTGTTCTGTTCCACTGACCTGGTGTCTGTGTTTCTGCCAGTACCATCCTGTTTTGATGACAACAGCTTTGTAATCTAGCTTGAAATCCAGGAGTGTGTTGACTGCACATTTCTTTCTCCAGGTTGCTTTGGGTATTTGGGGTCTTTTGTGATTCCATACAAGTTTGAGGACTGTTTTCTATTTGCTCGAATAATGCCGCTGGAATTCAGATAGGGATTTCATCATATCTGTAGATTGCTTTGGGTACGATGGACATGTTCACATAATTAAATCTTCCAGTTAAGGAGCATGGCGTAAGCTTCCATTTGTTTGTGTTGCCTTCCAAATCTTTGACCCATACATCCTGCCCCCCTCGACACACATGTTTTTCATTTCTTTTCTGCCATGTGTTGAGTGTACTATGTCTTTCTCATTTTTGGTTACTTTTATTCCTAGATTTTTTTTTTGATGCAATTATAAATGGCATTGCTTTTTGAATTTCTCTTTGCAAAAGTGCGTCATCAGTATGCAGAAATGCAAGAAGTTGGGTCACCTGGGTGGCCCCATAGGTGAAGCTTCTGCCTTCATCTCAGGTCATGAACTCAGAGTTCTGACATTGAGCCCTGTGTTGGGCTCCCCGTTTAGCGAGGGTCTGCTTCTCCCTCTTTTGGACACTCCCCCTACCCTTGCTTTTTCTCTTCCTCTCAAATAAATAAATAAAATATGAAAAAAAAAGAGAACAGGTCTCTGTATATTGACTTTATATCCTGCAGCTTTCTAGAATTTGTTTATTCTAACAGTTTTGTGTGTGTGTGTGTGTGTGTGTAATCTTTTGGGATTTCATGTCATTTGCAAATAGTGACATTTTTCCTGTATGAATTTCATATCCTTCTATTTTTTTAAAATGATGTTAATCACCCTACAGTACTTCATTTGTTTTTGATGAAGTGTTCGATGATTCATTGTTTGCATATAACACCTAGTGCTCATTATGACACGTGCCCTCCTTCTTTTTAAAGAATTTATTTATTTATTCGATAGATAGAGACAGCCAGCGAGAGAGGGAACTCAAGCAGGGGGAGTGGGAGAGGAAGAAGCAGGCTCACAGCGGAGGAGCCTGTTGTGGAGTTCGATCCCCTAATGCCGGGATCACGCCCTGAGCCGAAGGCAGATGCTTAACCGCTGTGCCACCCAGGTGCCCCAACACGTGCCCTCCTTAATACCCATCACCAGGATAACCCATTCCCCTACCCTCCCTTTCTGCAACCTTCAGTTTGTTTCCCAGTGTCAGTAGTCTCTCATGTTTCATTTCCCCTCTCATTACCTCACTTCACTTTTCCCTTCCTTCTTCTAATGTCCTCCATGCTATTCCTTCCATTCCACATAGGAGTGAAACCATATGATAATTGTCTTTCTCTGCTTGCTTTAATTTCACTTAGCATAATCCCCTCCTGGTCCATGCACGTTTGTGCAAGTGGTGGGTATTCATCCTTCTGACGACTGAGTAATAGTCCATTGTATAGATGAACCACATCTTCTTTGTCCATTCATCTGCTGAAGGACATCTTGGCTCCTTCCACAGTTTGGCTATTATGGACATTGCAGCTATGAACATTGGGATACAGGTGCCGCTTCTTTTCATTACTCTGTGTCTATGGGGTAAATACCCAGTAGTGCAATTGGTGGGTCGTAGGATATCTCTGTGGTTAACGTCGTGAGGAACATCCATATTGTTTTCAAAAGTGGCTGTACCAGCTTGAATTCTCACGAGTAGTGTAAGAGGGCTCCCCTTTCTCCACATCCTCTCTGACATTTTTTTTTGTCTTGTTAATTTTTTTTCAAGATTTTATTTATTTATTCCACAGAGATAGAGACAGCCAGCGAGAGAGGGAACACAAGCAGGGGGAGTGGGAGAGGGAGAAGCAGCATCATAACGGAGGAGCCTGATGTGGGGCTCGATCCCATAATGCCAGGATCATGCCCTGAGCCGAAGTCAGACGCTTAACCGCTGTGCCACCCAGGTGCCCCCTGCCTGGTTAATTTTAACCATTCTATCTAGTGTAAGGTGGTATCTCATTGTCGTTTTGATTTGTATTTGCCTGATGGCAAGTGATGTGGAGCATTTTTTCATGTGTCTGTTGGCCATTTGTATGTCTTCTCTGGAGAAGTATCTCTTTGTGCCTTCTGCCCATTTTTTGGGTGTCGAGTTTGAGGAGTTCTTTATCGATCTTGGAAACCAGCCCTTTATCTGTAATATCATTTGCAGATATCTTCTTCGATTCCATAGGTTGCCTTTTTGTTTTTTGATCATTTGCTTTGCCAAGCAGAAGCTTTTTATCCTGATGAAGTGCCAATAGTTCATTTTTGCTTTTATTTCCTTTGCCTTTAGAGACGTGGCTTGCAAGAAGTTGTTGTGTCCAAGGTTGAAGAGTTCTTTTGATTTTGATATGAGACAGGAATCCATTATCTTATTTTCCTGATTATATTCGAGTCCTCTGTCTTTCTTGGTGAGTCTAGCTAAGTTTGTCGGTTTTGTTTATCTTTCCAAAAAAGGCCGCTCTCATTTTCATTGTTTTTTTTTTTTTGTCTTTTTAGTATCCATTGGATTTATTTATGCATTCCTTTTTGTTATTTCCTTATTTCTACTAATTTGGGGCTTTGTTTGTTGTTTTTTTTTCTACTTCTTTACCACATAAATCAGGTTGTTTATTGGAGACCATTCTCATGGAATGATGAAGACTTGAATTGCTATGAATGTCCCCCATAAAGCTACTTTTGCTGCATCCCATAAGTTTTTGTAGGTTGTCTTTTTCATCAGTGTCAAGGTACTTCTAAAATTTTTTTTATTTCTTCTTTGACTGTTGGTTGTTCAGTAGCATGTTGTTAAATCTCCACATATTTTTTTAAGATTATTTAAGTATCTGACAGAGAGTGAGACAGCGAGAGAGTGAACACAAGCAAGGGGGTGGGAGAGGGAAAAGTGGGCTTCCCACTGAGCAAGGAGCCTGATATGGGGCTAGATCCCAGGATCCTGGGATCAAGACCAGAGATGAGAGCAGTTCCTTAACGACTGAGCCACCCAGGCCCCAAAAATCTCCACCTATTTTTGACTGTCCCATTTTTTTCTTTAGACTGATTTCTAGTTTCATATCTTTGTGGTTGGACAAGGTTTGAAGCAGAAGGTGAAGAGAGCATTCAGATGAAAGGTTTGTTTCCTGGAGGGCTTTCTGAGGGCAGACCATGAGTTAAGTGGGGATGGAGGAAGTTTTTGTGAGACAGGGAGTGGGGTTAACCCTTGTTAGAATTACTGACTACTACCATGCAGGCTGTGTGCTACCGTTCACACCATAGTCCTGATGGACTTGTACTTCATTAGAAATATTTTCTAGGAGGTGTAGGCATAGCCTTCACTTAAAGAAAGGTGCTATGTGGGTTCATGGCATGACCCCAGGTCAGCAACCAGGATGTATGGTATTGTGGGGGATCATAACCAGGCTTTCTGTAGTAAGTGACAGAAATAGGGTATGGTGAGCTCCATGACCATAGGTGAGGTCCCGAGTGATCCACTGGGTGTTGGTTTCTGTGGATCTGTCTCATCAGGTCCTGTGGAATTCAGGGACACCCTCCTGTCTGTGGATTTGTATGGAGACAGGTAGACATCAGTGTCTTGCCAGGCACAAGGGTCGCACTGGACCAACACCAGAGGTGCAGCGTGTGCGGGAGCCACTGCTTGCTTTCCACGAAAGCTGACCAGGGTCTGTGAACGTGATTCCTAGCAGCTGCAAGGGGAGAGGAGGCTGGGGGTGGTGCACACTTCCTAGAGTTGTGGTCAGGACTACTCTGGAGCCCACTGACGTCAGCCACACCTGGCACAGAAGACACCCATTCAGTGAAGCTGTGGGCGCTGCTCCCATGATACTTTTGGGACGGCTCCATGCTGCCACCTCCTGCTTTTCATCATCATCTTCAAGGTCCTGTGCCTCTGCTCTTACCCATGGCCTCCGGGGTATTGTCCGTCCTCCATCTGGCCCTCGTCCCTGGTGCCCTGTGCAGTCCAATGCCAAGGTAGCCTTCTCGAGACAAACATCTGGCCCTGATGGAACACTTCCATGGATCTCTTTTGATGTGAGGATGATGCCCTGCCCTGGAAGGGGGCTGCAGGTCCCCAATCAGGAGAGCCATGTCTCCCTTTTCAGCATGGCCTGCCCTCCCCTCAGTCTTCTTCAGGGAAGCTCTCCCCACTTCCTGAGATGACAGCTCTGAACTTAAAAATGAATGTTATTTTACATATCTCTATGCTTTAGTTCATCCATGGCAAGTCTTTCAACCCCGTTAGTGGGTTTTTTTAGCAGTTCTGAAGGGCTGTTTGCTCAAAGAGGGGGTGACCAGGGTGGGGCAGCTTTCCCTCTCATCTCCCTCAGCATGTCTCTGAGCCCTGGGGACAGCTGTCCCACTGAGGATTGAGGGACGCGAGCCAGCCCATCCTGAGCCCAGGCTGTGTCAGCTCATAGACTGATGCGTGTCGGAGCGGTGGGCAGCTGGCATGGGCCAGGAGCAGGCAGTGTCTCCTTCTCATTCCATCCCTCCCTTCCTCCCAGAGGTAGCTCAGAGCAGCCTTCAACCGCTGCATCTCCAGATCCCTTGACCTGTGCCTCCTGTGTTCAGCTGGTGACCTTGGAGTTTCGCATGAATTCTCCCACCTGTACCCTCTCCCATAGCAGTTCCTGGATCAGGGGAGGGGTCGGACCCTTGTATGTTTTTGGTCTTCTTCCTGTCCCGCACCAAGCCCACCCACCTTTGCATCTTCCATGTAAGTGCTTGGAAGCAAGCCCATCCACAGGGAACCTATTAGCCAAATGGATCCAGGCAATGAACATTGAAGTAGAGATCCAGGATCCATAATAAACCTGCTCTGAAACCTGTCCCAAAGTCTGTGACTCTCACACTGAAACAGAAACAATAATAGCTTTCTGGAATGTGAAGTGACATGTGTCTCTACTTCCAATCTTGAATGCATAGGTGCTGAGCCTTGACAGAAAAGGACCATGGCTCCCGTGGGCTGGAATCCACGGTAAGAACTCAGTGAAATATGAATTTGAGGCATGGAGTGAATAATTACTGTAGAGTGAATCCTCCCAAGTAGGGCTTATGCACAGTGCACAGGAAAAGCTTTTTCAAAGAGGTTCCTGAAAGAAAAATCTTTTTTAAAATTTATTTTAATCCCAGTAGAGCTAACATACATGTTACATTCATTTCAGGTGTACAAGAGAGTGATTAATAATTCTATATATTACTCAGTGGTCATCAAGAAAAGCGTCCTCTTAATCCCCTTCATCTATTTCACTCAACCCTCTATCCACCTCCTCTCTGGTAACCATCCGTTTGTTCTCTATTGTTAAGAGTTTGTATTTTGGTGTGTCTCCTTTTTCTCTTTTAGTTACTTATTTTGTTTTTTTTGTAAATTCCCCATTAGAATGACATCGTATGGGATTTGTCTTTCTCTGACTGACTGATTTTAGTTAGGATAATACTCTCTAGCTCCATCCATGTGTCTGCAAATAGCAAGGTTTCATTCTTTTTCAAGCCGAGTAATACTCCATTGTGTGTGTCTGTGTGTGTGTGTGTGTGTGTGTGTGTGTGTGTGAATACACACACCTATCATCTCATTTGTCAATTTTTCTACAGACACTTGGGTTGCTTCCATATTGTGATATTGTAAATAATGGTGCAAGAAACATAGGGGTGCACGTATCCTTTTACGTTACTGTTTTCCTATTCTTTGGGTAAATACGAGTAGTGTGATTGTTGGATCGTAGGGTAGTTCTATATTTAATTTTTTGAGGAACCTTCATACTGTTTTCCACGGTGGCCAACACAGTTTGCATTCCCACCCACAGTTCGCTAGGATTCCCCTTTATCCACATCCTCCCAAAACCTGCTCTTTGTTGTGCTTTTGATGTTAGCCATTCTGACAGGTTTGAGGTATTACCTCATTGTCCTTTGGATTTACATTTTCCTGATGATGGGTGATGGCGAACATCTTTTCACGGGACTGTTGGCCATTTGTATTTCTTCTTTGGAGAAATGTCTGTCCATGTCTTCTGCCTATTTTTTAACTGGAGTATTTGTTTTTTGGGGGGTCGAGTAGTATCAGTTGTATATGTTTTGGACACTATCCCTTTATTGCACATGATCTTTGCAAATATCTTCTCCCTTTGAGTAAGTTGTCTTATTATTTTTACGTTTTCATTGTTCTTCTGCCATGTGGAAACTTTTTATTTTGCTGTATTCCCAATAGTTTATTTTTGCTTTCATTTCCTTTGCCTCAGGACACAGTCTAGAAAAACGTTGGTATGGTCCATGTCAAGAAGTTACTGTCTTCCCTCCTGTAGGATTTTTATGGATTCAGGTCTCATATTGAGGTCTTGAAACTGTTTTCTGTTTGTCTGTATTGTGTAAGAAAGCAGTCTAATTTCATTCTTTTGTGCATAGCTGTCTAGTTTTCCCAACACCATTTGTTGTAGAGACTGTCCATTTCCCTTTTGATATCGTTGCTTGCTTTGTGGAAGATTCACGAACCACATAATTGTGGGTTTCTGTCTGAACTTGTATCCTGTTCCTTTGGTCGCTGTGTCTATTTTTGTGCCGTACTGTCTTGTTAGGATGACTGCAGCTTTGTAGTATAACCTGAAATCTGAAATTGTCAGTCCTCCAGCTTTGTTTTTCTTTTCCACATTGCACTGGCTGTTCGGAATCTTTAGTGGTTCCATACAAATGTGTAGGATTGTTTATTCGAGGTCTTTTGTTCTTTAATTTAAATTCAATTAGCCAACTTACAGTACATCATTCGTTTCAGATGTAGTCTTCAATAAATTTTCAGTCATGTGTAGCACCCAGTGCTCATTGTATCATGTGACCTCCTTAATGCTACTCACCCAGTTACCCCCCCCCCCAACTTCTCCTCCAACAATCATCAGTTTCTTGCGATAGTTAAGCGTCCATTATGGGTTTTCTCCCTCTCTGATGACTTCCCATTCTATTTTCCCTTCCTTGTCCTATGGTCTTCTTCCTTGTTTCTGATATTCCACATAGGAGTGAAAGCATATGATCATTGTCTTTCTTTCATTGGCTTATTCCACTCAGCATAATACCCTCCAGCTCCACCCAGGTCGGTGTGATGGTAAGTACTCATCCTTTCTGATGGCTGAGTAATATTCCATTATATATATGATCCACATCTTCTTTATCCATTCATCTATCCATGGTCATCTGCACTCCTTCCACAGCTTGTCTATTATGGTTATTGCTTCTATGAACACTGGGGTGCATGTGTCCCGTCTTCACTACCTCTGTCTCTTTGGGGGTAAATAGCCAGTAGTGCAATTGCTGGGACATAGGGTAACTTTATTTATAACTTCTTGAGGAAACTCCGTACCATTTTCAAGAGTGGCTGTACCGGACTGCATTCGTACAGGGGTGTAAGAGGGTTCCTGTTTCACCACATCCTCTCCAACATGTATAGTTTCATGTCTTCTTATTTTTAGATATTCAGCCTCGTGTGATATGGCATCTATAGTGGTTTAGATTTGCATTTCCCTAAAGCCAAGTGATATGAAGCATTTATGCATGTATCTTTTGGTCACCAGTACGTCGTCATCAGTGAAGTGACTTCCCATTTTAATCCATCTCAAGACCTAAAGCTGGGTAAGGCACTGAAGCTGGATGATGCCATCGGTTGGAAGTGTGGAGAATTTCAAAAGATCTCCGTGGAGAGCAAGTTCCAAGTTCAGTGTGAAGCTACTAATTGGATCCGGGGAGATCTCTGAAATTGGGGGTTGCCTGGGATGGGCTGAAGGGGGCCCTCCGATTTTCCTATGAATTCTTGCTGCAGCCCAAAATGGACAGTTTCCTGCTGTGGGGCAGGCTGAGTCCTCTAGTCGTGCTGAGGTGAGCCCAATGCCTGGTGCCTTGGAGGCAGGCAAACGGGGAGGGACCCTCAGCAGAAGACCCAGGGTTAGGTTAGGCCTCAAGAGACAGCAGATCTGAACTGCCCAGTGCTCAGAGAACTCTCATGCCGAGTGAGATGAGGGCACAAGGGCGGGTGAGTGTGAGCCTTGGGGTTTCATCTGGAAGGGCCCACAAAGGTCGGGGTTCACCAGAAGGGGCTCTCAGGGGGTGCCCCAAATCTCTTTCCCTGAATGCTCTGTTGTGTCCCAAAATGGTACAGTTTACTGTGGGTTGCAGGCTGAGTCCTGCGGTGGGGCTTTGGTGTCCCCATCCCCTGGAGTTGGTTGCCAGGACCCTGGGGAGGGGCCCCTCTCTGCCCAACCTAGGGTAAGGGTTAGGGTCCCGGAGCCCAGCAGGGACAATCTGCAGGCTGTTAGGCGAGCTCTGTGGAGGGCTGAGAGGAGGCCATGGGGGAGGGTGAGCATGGGCCTCAGGGTTGGGGCATGGGGGGCTGCCAAAGGATGGGGATGGGCTCCGGGGGCCTCCCCAAGTTCTCGTGCCCTGTAGGCTCCTTAGAGCCCCAAGGGGCAATGTTTCCTGTCGGGTGGCAAGCTGAGACCTGCAGTGGGGCACAGGTATCCCAATTCCCCGGGGCTGCGGTGTAAGGCTCCTGGGGAGGCCCCCATACCCACGGCCGACCTAGGGCTAGGGTTAGGTCCAGGAGCCCCGCAGGCCCGATTTGCTGGCTGTATGGCGAGCTACACGGGCTGAGGTGAGGGTGTGGGGAGGGTGAGCATGGGCCTCAGGGTTCCGGTGCGGGAGGCCGCCGAAGTTCGCTGGTGGCTCAGGAGGGCCCTCCTGGTTCTCCCGCCCTGAATGCTCTATGGCCTCCCAAGGGGCACGGTTTCCTGCGGGGTGGCAGACTGAGTGCTGCTGTGGGGCTCAGGTGTCCCAAATGCCCGCAGCTGCGGCTCCAGGCTCCTGGGGAGGGGCCCCTCCACAGATGAACTAGGGTTAGGGTTGGCGCCCAGGAACCTCACAGGCCAGATCTGCCCACTATGTGGCGAGCTCCGCCATGGGCTGAGGTGAGGGTGTGGGGTGGGGTGAGCATGGGCTTCAAGGTTGGGTTTAGGGATTGCCGATGTTCGCTGGGGGCTCTGGGGGCCCTCCTGGTTCTCCCGCCCTGAATGCTCTACAGCCTCCCAAGGGGCACGGTTTCCTGCGGGCTGACAGGCTTTGTCCTGCAGTGGGGCTCAGGTGTCCCCAGTCCCTGGGGCTGCGGCACCGGGCCCCAGGGGAGGGGCCCTACCCAGCTGACCTAGGGTCAGTTCTAGGCCCCAGGAACCCGGCAGGCCTGATCTGCTGGCTCTGCGACGAGCTCGGTGGCAAGCTGAAGGGAAGGTGTGGGGCGGGATTAGCGTGGGCCTCAGGGTTGGGGTGTATGGGGCCGCCGAGGATCGCTGGGGGCTCAGGGGGGCCCTACCAGTTTTCCTGCACGGGATGCTCTGTGGCGCCCCAAGGGGCATGGTTTCCTGAGGGGTGGCAGGCTGAGTCCCATGGTGGGGCTCAGGTTTACTAATCCCCGGGGTTAGGGTACGGTTTAGGGTATGGGTTAAGGTTAGGGTATGGGTTACGGTTAGGGTATGATTGAGGGTAAGGGTTAGGGTTAGGGTAAGGAGAGGGTACGGGTTAGGGTTGGGTTTAGGGGTTACAGTTTAGAGGTTACGAGTTAGGGTACAGATTAGGGTTTAGGGTAAGGGTTAGGGTTTAGGGTTAGGGTTAGGGTTGGAGTACGGGTTAGGTTTAGGATACGGGTTAGGGTTAGGGTATGGGTTAGTGTACACATTAGGGTACAGTTTAGGGTACGGGTTAGGGTACGGTTTAGGGTAAGTGTTGGTGTACGGATTTGGGTACGGCTTAGGGTACGGGTTAGGGTTAGGGTTAGGGTACGGGTTAAGGTACAGATTAGAGTATGTGTTAGGGTTACGTTTAGGGTTAGGGTACAGGTTAGGGTAGGATTAGGGTTAGGTTTAGGGTTAGGTTACGGGTTAGGGGTAGGGTTAGCTGAAGGGGTAGGTTTAGGGGTAGGGTTAGGGGTATGGTAGGGCCGGGTAGGGTTAGGGTTTAGGGTTAGGGTTTGGGGTTTGGAGTTAGTGGTTAAGGTTAGGGTTTAGAGTTTAAGGTTTCGTGATTAGGGTTAGGGGTTAGGGTTTAGGGTTTAGTGTTAATGTTAGGGTTTAGGGTTTAAGGATTAGGGTTTATTGTTAGGTTTAGAGTAGGGTTGTGGTTAGGGTAAGGGTTAGAGGTTAGAGTTAGGGTTAGGTTTAGGGGTTAAGGTTTAGGGTTTAAGGTTAGGGGTTAGGGTTTAAGGTTAGGGTTAGCCCCAGTAGGCCAGCAGGACCCATGTGCCAGTTGTGCGGGGAGTGGAGGAGTGGGATGAGGTGAGTGCGCTGCCGAGCAGGAGTATGGTATCTAGCGTTTTGGCGCAGGGGGCCTTTGAAAGTCGCTAGAGGCTCGGAGGGCCCTGTCCGTTCTCCCGCCCTGAATGACCGGCGGCGCCCCTAGCGCCTGGGTGGTGGCAGGTTGGCAGTGTGAGTCTGGCTTTGCGGTTTGGGGGTCCCCAATGCCATGCATTGCAGCGCAAGGCCCCTTGGGAGGGGCCCCTCTGGGACCATCCTAGGGTTACTGTTAGCACCCAGGATTCCAGTAGACATTATCTGCCAGCTGTGCGGTAGCGGAGGGCCAGGCCGAGGTGAGGGCGCCGGCGAACTGGAGCGTGGGCCCAAGCATTTTGTCACGGGGGGCCTTGGAAGGTCGCTGGGGTCTCGAGGGCCCTGCCTGTTCTCCCACCCTGAATGAACAGTAATGCCCCAGCGTGCCCGGTGTCAGCGGGGCGGCACGGAGAGTATGGTGCTAGGGCTCGGGGGTCCCCAATCCCTGGCGTTGCTGCGCCAGGCCCCTTGGGAGGTTCCCCTTGGGGGCCAACCTAAGGTTAGGGTTAGCCCCCAGGAGGCTGGCAGACCTGATCAGCTGGCTGTGCGTCGAGCAGAGGGGCGGGTCGAAGTGAGGGCGCTGCTTAGCGGGAGCATGGGCCCAAGCATTTTGGAACATGGGCCCTTAGAAGTTCACCAGGACTCAGAGGGCCCTGCCCATTCTCCCGCCCTGAATGACCAGTGGCGCCCCTAGTGGCCTGGGTGCCAGCGGGGCAGCAGGGTGAGTCCAGCGCTGGGGCTTAGGGGTCATCAATCCCCGGTGTTGCGGCGACAGGCCCCTTGGGAGGGGCCCCTTGGGGGCCAACCTAGGGTTAGGTTTAGCCCCCAGTAGCCCGGCAGGCCCGATCCACCTGCTGAGTGGCGAGCAGTGGGGCGGGCCGAGGTGAGTGCGCTGGCGAGCGGGAGCGTGGTCCCAAGCGTTTTGGAGCAGGGGGCCTTTGAAAGTCACTGGGGGCTCGGAGGGCCCTGCTCGTTCCCTCACCTGGATGACCGGCGGCGCCCCTAGCGGCCCGGGTGATGGCGGGGCGGCAGGGTGAGTCCAGTGCTGAGGCTCGGGCTTCCCTATACCCGACGTTGCAGTGCGAGGCCCCTTGGGAAGGGCCCCTCTGGGGCCAAGGTAGGGTTAGAGTTAGCCCTCAGGAGGCCGTCAGGCTCGATCCACCATCTTGAGGTGAATGGAGTCGCGGTCCGAGGTGAGGCCGCTGGCGAGCGGAGCGTGGGCCCCAGCGTTTTGGTGCTGGGGCCTTCAAAGTTCACCGGGGCTCAGAGGGCCCTGCCCGTTCTCCCGCCCAAAACGATCTGTGGCGCCCTAGCACCACTGGTGTCAGCGGGGCAGCAGGGTGAGTCCGGCATTACGACTCGAGGGTCCCCAATCCCCGGCGTTGTGGCGGCAGGCCCCTTCAGAGGGGCCCCTCTGGGGCCAACCTAGGATTAGAGTTAGCCCCCAGGAGGCCGGCAGGCCTGATCTGCCAGCTGTGCAGAGGGCGGAGGGGCAGGCTGAGGTGAAGGCGCTGGCGAGCTCCAGCGTGGGCCCCAGCATTTTGGCGCGGATGGCCTTCAAAATTGACCGGAGTCTCGAGGGCCCTGCCCATTCTCCCACCCTGAAGGACCAGTGATGCCCCAGAGAGCCTGATGTCGACAGGACGGCAGGGTGAGTCCGGCGCTGCGGCTCGGCTGTCCCCAATCCCCGGCTTTGGTCACAAGTCCCCTTGGGAGGGGCCCCTCTGGGCCAACCTAGGGTTAGGGTTAGCCCCCAGGAGGCCGGCAGGCCCGATATGCCAGCTAGACTGTGAGAGGAGGGGCGGGCCAAAGTAAAGGTGCTGGCGAGCAGGAGCCTGGGCACCAGCGTTTTGACTTGGGGCTTTCAAAGGTCGCCGGGGTCTCGAGGGCCCTGCCTGTTCTCCCACCCTGCATGAACGGCGGTGCCCCTAGCGGCCCGGGTGGTGAGGGGTGGCAGGGTGAGTCAGGCCCTGAGGCTCAGGTATCTCCAATCCCCAGCGATGCGGCGCCAGGCCCCTTGGGAGGGGCCCCTCGGATGACAACTTAGGGTTAGGTTTAGCCCCTAGGAACTCGGCAGTTCCTATTCGCCAGCTGTGTGGAGAGTGGAGTGGCGGACCTAGGTGAGGGTGCTGGTGTTTGGGAGCGTGGGCCCAGGCATTTTGGCGCGGGGGGGATTCGAAGGACACCGTGTATCGGAGGGCCCTGCCCGTTCTCCCGCCCTGAATGAACGGCAGCACCCCAAGCCCCTGGGTGGTGGCTGGGTGGCAGGGTGAGTCAGGTGCTGAGGCTCAGGGTCCCCAATCCCCTGTGTTGCAGCGCCAGGCCCCTTGGGAGGGGCCCCTCAGGGGTCGATCTAGGGTTACGGTTAGCCCCCCGGATGCCGGTGGACCCGATCAGCGTCTGTGCGGCACGCAGCAGGGTGGGCTGAGGTGAGGGCGCTGGCGAGCCTGAGCATGAGCCCAAGCATTTTAGCGTGGGGGGCTTTCGAAGGTCAGTGGGGGCTCGGAGGGACCTGCCCGTTCTCCCGCTCTGAATGACCAGCGGGGTCCCTAGTGGCTCAGGTGGCTGAAGGGCAGCAGGGTGAGTCTGGCACTTGGGCTCGGTTGCCCCATCCCCGGCGTTGGGGCGCCAGGCCACTTGAGAAGGGCCCCTCAGGGGCCGACCTACAGTTAGGGTTAGCCCCCAGGAGGCCGGCAGGCCCTATACACCGCCTGTGCGTGGAGCGGAGAGTTGGGCCGAGGTGAGGGTGCTGGTGAACATGAGCCTGGGCACAAGCATGTTGGTTCTGGGAGCCATTGAAGGTGGGTGGGGGTTCGGAGGCCCCTGCCAGTTCTCCCGCCGAGAATGAATGGCGGCGCCCCTAGCGGCCCGTGTGGTGCGGGATTGCAGGGTGCACCCGGCGCTGGGGCTTGGGGGTCGCCAATCCCTGGTGTTGCACCGCAAGGCTCCTTAGGAAGGGACCCTCAGGGGCCGTCCTAGGGTTAGGGTTAGCGCCCAGGAGGCCGGCAGGCCCGAGTCACCGGCTGTGCGAGTAGCGGAGGTGTGGGCTGAGTTGAGGGGGATGCAGAGCGGGAGCGTGGGCCCCAGCGTTTTGGCGCCCTGGGCCTTCGAATGTGCCATGTCTCGGAGGGCCCTGCCCATTCTCCTGTTCTGAATAACCAGTGACACCCCTAGCGGCTCTGTTGGCAGTGGGGTGGCAGGGTGAATCCCACGCTGTGGCTCAGGGATCCCCAATCCCTGGTGTTGCGGTGCCAGGCCCCTTGGGAGGGGCTCCTCCTGGGCCGACTTAGGGTTAGAGTTAGCCCCCATGAGGATGGCAGGCCCGATCCTCTGGCTGGGCGGCGAGAGGTGGGTGGGCCGAGCTAAAGGCGCTGGGGAGCGGGATTGTGGGCCCCTGCATTTTGACGCTGGAGGCTTCAAATGTCCCGGTTTCTCCAGGGCTCTGTCCATTCTCCCGCCCTGAATGACCGGCGGCGCCCCTCGCGGCCCGGGTGGCAGCGTTGTGGGAGGGTGAGTCTGGCTCTGGGGCTTGGGGTCCCAGATCCCCAGTGTAGTGGCACCAGGACCCTTGGGAGGAGCCCCTGGGGCGCCGACCTAGGGTTAGGGTTAGCCCCAAGGAGACCTTCAGGCCCAATCCGCACACTGTGCGGCGAGCGGAGGTGCAGGCCCAGGTGAGGGCGCTGGGGAGGGGGAGCGTGGGCACCAGTGTTTTGGCACAGGGAGCCTTTGAATGTCACTGGTGGCTCAGAAAGCCCTGCCCTTCTCTCGCCCTCTATGACCTGTGGCGCCCCTAGCGGCCCGGGTGGGGACAGTGCGGCAGGGTGAGTCTGGCTCTGGGGCTCTGAGTCACCAATCCCCAGCATTGCAGAGCCAGGCCTCTGGGGATGTCCCCACAGGGCCAACCTAGGGTTTTGGTTAGCTGCCAGAAGCCCAGCAGGCCCTATCCACCAGCTCTGAAGCAAGCAGAGGGGCGGGACGAGGCGAGGGCGCTGGTGAGCAGGATCCTGGGAGCCAACGTTTTTGCGCAGGGAGCCTTCAAAGGTCAGCGTGGGCTCGGAGGGCCCTGCCCGATCTGCCCTGATTGACCGGCGGGGCCTCTAGCGGCTCCAGTGGCTGAAGGGCAGCAGGGTGAGTCCGGCACATGGGCTCAGGATCCCCATCCCCAGCGTTGTGATGCCAGGCCCCTTGGGTAGAGCCCCTCGGGGGCCGACCTATGGTTAGGGTTAGCCTCAAGGAGCCCCACAGGCCCGATACACCACCTGTGCATCGAGCAGAGAATTGAGGCGAGGTGAGGGTGGTGGTGAACATGAGCCTGGGTCCAAGCTTTTTGGTTCGGTGCGCCTTCGAATGTCGGCAGGGGTTCGGAGGGACCTCCAGTTCTCCCACCCTGAATGAATGGCGGCGCCCCTAGCAGCATGTGTGGGGCGGGCGGCAGCATGCATCTGGCGCTGGGGCTTGGGGGTCCCCAATCCCTGGTGTTGCGTCACCAGGCCCCTTAGGAAGGGACCTTCAAGGGCTGTCCTAGGGTTAGGGTTAGCGCCCAGGAGGCCAGCAGGCCCGAGTCGCTGGCTCTGCGAAGAGCGGAGGTGCGGGCCAAGTTGAGGGTGATGCAGAGTGGGAGCGTGGTCCCCAGCGTTTTTGCACCCTGGGCTTTTGAATGTTGCCATGTCTCAGAGGGCCCTGCCCATTCTCCTGCCCTGAATAACCAGCGGCGCGCTTTGCGGCTCCGTTGGAGGTGGGGCGGCAGTGTGAGTTCCGCACTGCGGCTCAGGGATCCCCAATCCCCAGCATTGAGGGGCCAGGCCCCTTGGGAGGGGCTCCTCATGGGCGGACCTAGGGTTAGAGTTAGCACCCAGGAGGCCGGCAGGCCCAATCCTCTGGCTGGACGGCGAGAGGTGCACGGGCCGAGGTAAAGACTCTGGCGAGCAGGAGCGTGGGCCCCTGCATTTTGGCGCAGGAGGCTTCAAATGTCGATGGTTTCTCCAGGGCCCTGTCCCTTCTCCAACCCTGAATGAGCGGCGGCGCCCCTAGCGGCCTGGGTGGGAACAGTGCGGCAGGGTGAGTCTGGCTCTGGGGCTCTGAGTCACCAATCCCCAGCGTTGCAGAGCTAGGCCCCTTGGGTTGTGCCCCACTGGGCCGACCTAGGATTTCAGTTAGCCCCCAGGATCCTGGCAGGCACTATCCACTGGCTCTGCAGCAAGCGGAGGGGCGGGCTGAGGTGAGGGCGCTGGCGAGCAGGAGGATGGGAACCAATGTTTTTGCACGGGGGGGCTTCGAAGGTCAGCGGGGGCTCCGAGGGCCCTGCCCATTCTCCCACCCTGATTGACCAGTGGTCTCTAGCAGCTCAGGTGGCTGAAGGGCAGCAGGGTGAGTCTGGCACTTGGACTCGGGGTCCCCATCCCCAGTGTTGTGATGCCAGGCCCCTGGGAAGTGCCCCTAGGGGGCCGAACTATGGTTAGGGTTAGCCCCCAGGAGGCCGGCAGGCCCGATACACCACCTGGGCGTTGAGCGGAGAGTTGGGCTGAGGTGAGGGTTCTGGTGAATATGAGCCTGGGCCCAAGCATTTTGGTTCGGGGTGCCTTCGAAAGTTGGTGGGGATTCGGAGGGCCCTGTCCATCCTCCCATGGTGAATGAATGGCGGCGCCCCTAGCGGCCTGGGTGGGGAGGGGCGGCAGGGTGCATCCGGCACTGGGGCTTGGGGGTCCCCAATCCCCGGCGTTGTGGCACCAGGCCCCTTGGGAGGGGCCCTTCGGGGCCCAACCTAGGGT
The DNA here is from genome assembly GCF_024610735.1 of Ursus americanus. Lineage (NCBI taxonomy): Eukaryota > Metazoa > Chordata > Mammalia > Carnivora > Ursidae > Ursus > Ursus americanus. The sequence goes on along the minus strand of NW_028273728.1, from coordinate 231,489 downwards.
TAGGTTTAGCCCCTAGGAGGCCAGCAGGCCCTATTCGCCAGCTGTGTGAAGAGAGGAGTGGCAGACCTACGTGAGGGCGCTGGTGAGTGGGAGGGTGGGCCTGGGCATTTTGGCGCGGGAGGCCTTCGAAGTTCACCGTGTCTCGGAGGGCCCTGCCCCTTCTCCCGCCCTGAATGAACGGCAGCACCCCAAGCCTCCGAGTGGCGGCTGGGCGGCAGGTGAGTCAGGTGCTGGCGCTCGGGGTCCCCAATCCCCGGCGTTGTGGCGCGAGGCCCCTTGGGAGGGCCCCCTCAGGTGCTGACCTAGGGTTAGGGTTACCCCCAGGAGGCCAGGAGACCCAATCTCCCGGCTGTGCGGTGAGCGGAGGGGCGGGTTGAGATGAGGGTATTGGCGAGCGGGAAAGTGGGCCCAAAGTTTTGGAGCGAGGGGCCATCGAAGGTCACCAGGGGCTCAGAGGGTCCTGCCTGTTCTCCCGCCCTGAATGACCGGGGGTGCCCCTTGTGGCCCAGGTGGCGGTGGGGGGCATGGTGAGTCCGGCGCTGGGGCTCAGGAGTCCCCAATCCCCGTCGTTGAGGCTCCAGGCACCTTGGGAGGGGCCACTAGGGGGCCGACCTAGGGTTTGGGTTAGCCCCCAGAAGGCCCGCAGGCCCAGTCAGCCAGCTGTGCGGCGAGCGGGGGGGAGGGCCGAGGTAAGGGCGCTGGCCAGCGGGAGCGTGGGCCCAAGCGTTTTGGTGCGGGGGCCTTCGAAAGTCGCCGGTGACTTGGAGGGCCCTTGCCATTCTCCCTCCCTGAATGAAAGCGGCGCCCCTAGCGGCCCAGGTGGCGGTAGGGCAGGAGGGTGAGTTGGGCGCTGGGGCTCGGGAGTCCCCAATCCCCGGTGTTGCGGCAATAGGAACCTGGGATGGGCCCCTCGGGGGCCCACCAACGGTTAGGGTAACACCCAGGAGGCTGGCAGTCCAGATCCACCAGCTGTGCAGCGAGCGGAGGGGCAGACCGAGGTGAGGGTGCAGGCGAGCGGGAGCATGGGCCCAAGCGCTTTGGCACGGGGGGGGGGCTTCGAAGGTCGCCAGGGGCTCGGAGGGATCTGCCCATTCTCCCTCCCTGAATGACCGACGGTGCTCCTAGGGGCCCGGGTGGTGGCGGGGCAACATAGTGAGTCTGGCACTGGGGCTCGAGGGTCCCCAATCCCAGGCATTGCGGTGCCAGGCCCCTTCGGAGGGGCCCCTCAGGGGCCAACCTAGGGTTATGTGTAGCCCCAGGAGGAGGGCAGTCCTCATCCCCCAGCTCTGCAGGGAGTGGAGGAGTGGGCCAAGGTGAGGGTGCTGAGGATGGGGAGCATAGGCTCAAGCGTTTTGGATGTGGGGGCCTTCGAAGGTCGCCGTGGGCTCGGAGGGCCCTGCCGTTCTCCCGCACTGAATGACCAGGGACACCCTAGCGGCCCGGGTGGTGGTGGGGCAGCACGGTGAGTCCGGCGCTGGGGCTCGGCAGTCCCTGATACCCAGCGCTGCGGCGCCAGGCCCCTTGGGACGGGCCCCTCGGGGACTGACCTAGGGTAGGGTTAGCCCCCAGGAGACTGGCAGGCTCGTTCCGCCCATGTGCAGTGAATGGAGGTGTGGGTCGAGGTGAGGTAGCTGGTGATCGGGAGCGTAGGCCATAGCATTTGGCTTTGGCTCGGGGTGCCTTCGAAGATTGCAGGTGGCTCAGAGGGTCCTGCCCATTCTGTCGCCCTGAAGGACTGGCGACGCCCCTAGCAACCCAGGTGGCGGCGGGGTGGCAGGGTGCGTCTGGCGCTGGGACTTGGGGGTCCCCAATCAATGGCATGCCGCGCCAGGCCACTTGGGAGGGGCCCCTCGGGGGCGACCTAGGGATAGGGTTAGCCCCCAGCAAGCCAGCAGGCCTGATCCGCCAGCTCTGCAGCAAGCTTAGGCATGGGCCGAGGTTAGGGCGCTGGCGAGCAGGAGCATGGGAGCCATAGTTTTTGCACGGGGGGCCTTCGAAGGTCGCAGGGGGATCGGAGGGCCCTGCCCGTTCTCCCTTCCTGAATGACTGGCAACGCCCCTAGCGCCCTGGGTGCTTGCGAGGTGGCAGAGTGAGTCCAGCACTGGGGCTCGGGGGTCCCAAATCCCCGGCATTGCGGTGCCAGGCCCCTTCGGAGGGGCCCCTCAGGGGACAACCTAGGCCCCTCAGGGGACACCCTAGGAGGGCAGGCCTCATCCGCCGGCTCTGCGGCGAGCGGAGGGGAGGGCCGAGGTGAGGGCGCTGAGGAGCCGGAGCGAGGGCTCAAGTGTTTAGGATGGGGGGCCTTCGAAGATTGCCATGGGCTCGGAGGGCCCTGCCCATTCTCCCGCCCTGAATGACCAGCGGCGCCCCCAGCGGCCGGGTTGGCGGCGGGGCAGCAGGGTGAGTCCGGCGCTGGGGCTTGGGTGTCAGCAATCCCAGGCGTTGTGGCACCAGGCCCCATCGGAAGGGCCCCTCGGGGGCCGACCTACGGTTAGGGTTAGCCCCCAGGAGGCTGACAGGCCTGATCCGCCAGCTGTGAGGTGAGTGGAGGGGCAGGCCGAGGTAAGGGCACTGGCAAGCGGGAGCGTGGGCCGAAGCATTTTGTCGCTGGGGGCCTTCAAAAGTCTCCGGGGGCTCAGAGGGCCCTGCCCATTCTCCCACACTGAATGACTGGCGGCGCCCCTAGCGGCCCGGGTAGCAGTGGGGCGGCAAGGTGAGTCCGGCGCTGCGGCTCGGGGGTCACCAATCTCCAGCGTGCAGCGCCAGGCCCCTTGGGATGTACGCCTCAGGGGCTGTCCTAGGGTTAGGGTTAGACCTCAGGAGGCTGGCAATCCCGAAATGTCAGTTGTGCGGCGAGCGGATCGGTGTTCTGAGGTGAGGGCGCTGGCGAGGGGGACCATGGGAGCATTTTGGGGCGGGGCACTTTCGAATGTCGCCTTGGGCTCGAAGGGCCCTGCCTGTTCTCCCACACTGAATGAAGGGCGGCTCCCCTAGCAGCCCGGGTGGCGACGGGACGACAAAATGAGTCCTCGCTGGGGCTCTGGGGTCCCCAATCCCCGGCGTTGTGGGGCCAGGCCCCTTAGTAGGGGCCCCACGGGGGCCGACATAGGGTTAGTGTTAGCCCCCAGGAGGCCGGCAGGCCCGGGAGTGTGGGCCCAAATGTTTTGGTGCAGGGGGACTTCGAATGTCACCGGGGGCTAGGAGGGCCCTGCCCATTCTCCCGCCCTGAATGACAGGCTGTACCCCTAGCGGCCCGAATGGCGGCGGGGCGGCAGGGTGAGTCCAGCACTGCAGCTTGGGTGTCCCCAAACCCCGCGTTGCGGCGCCAGGCCCCTTGGCAGGGGCCCCTTGGGTCTGACCTAGGGTTAGGGTTAGCCCCCAGGAGGCCGGCAGGCCCGATCCTCCGGCTGTGCACGAGCGGACGGGTGGGATGAGATGAGGGCGCTGGCGAGCGGGAAGGTGGGCCCAAGCATTTTGGCGTAAGGGGCCTTCAAAGGTTGCCAGGGGCTCGGAGAGCCCTGCCTGTTCTCCTGCCCTGAATGACCGACAGTGCCCCTCGCGGCCCGTTTAGCAGCGGGGCGGCAGGGAGAGTCTGGCGTTGGGGCTCGGGGGTCCCCAATCCCCGGTGTTGCAGCGCCAGGCCCTTTGGGATGGGCCCCTAGGGGGCCTACCTAGGGTTAGGGTTAGCCACAAGGAGGATAGGATGCCTGATTCGCCGGCTGTGTGGCGAGCGGAGGGGCAGGCCGAGGTAAGGGCGATGGGAGCGGGAGCATGGGCCCTAGTGCTTTGGTGCAGGGGGCCTTCGAAGGTTGCCGTTCGCTGGGAGGGTCTTGCGCGTTCTCCCGCCCTGAATGACCGGCGGTGCCCCTAGTGGCCCGGGTGGCGGCGGGGGGCATGGTGAGTCCAGCGCTGGGGCTCAGGAGTCCCCTTTCCCCGTCGTTGCAGCGCCAGGCCCCTTGGGAGGGGCCACGAGGGGGCCAACCTAGCTTTAGGGTTAGCCCCCAGAAGGCCCCCAGGCCCAATCCGTCAGCTGTGCGGCGAGCGGAGGGGAGGGCCGAGGTAAGGGTGCTGGCCAGCGGGAGCATGGGCCCAAGCATTTTGGTGCGGGGGGCCTTCGAAGTCGCCGGTCGCTGGGAGGGCCCTGCCCGTTCTCCCTTCCTGAATGAACGGCGGTGCCCCTAGCGGCCCAGGTGGCGGTAGGGCGGGAGGATGAGTCTGGCGCTGAGGCTCCGGAGTCCCCAATCCCCAGTGTTGCGGCAATAGGAACCTGGGATGGGCCCCTTGGGGGCCCACCAAAAGTTAGGGTAACACCCAGGAAGCCTGCAGTCCCGATCCACTGGCTCTACAGTGAGCGGAGGGGCGGACCGAGATGAGGGCGCAGGTGAGCGGGAGCATGGGCCCAAGCGTTTTGGCGCGGGGGGCCTTCGATGGTCACCAGGGGCTTGGAGGGATCTGCCCATTCTCCCTCCCTGAATGACCGACGGTGCTCCTGGCGGCCCGGGTGGCGGTGGGGCGATAAGGTGAGTCCGGCGCTGGGGCTCGGGGGTCCCCAATCCCAGGCATTGCAGTGCCAGGCCCCTTCGGAGGGGCCCCTCAGGGGACAACCTAGGGTTCTGGGTAGCCCCCAGGAGGAGGGCAGGCCTCATCCGCAGGCTCTGCGGCGAGTGGAGGGGCGGGCCGAGGTGAGGGTGCTGAGGAGCGGGAGCATGGGATCAAGCATTTTGGATGGGGGGGCCTTCGAAGGTCCCGCGGGCTCGGAGGCCCCTGCCCGTTCTCCTGCCCTGAATGACCAGTGGCACCCCTAGCATCCCGGGTGGCGGCGGGGCGGCAGGGTGAGTATGGCGCTGGGGATCGGGGCTCCCTAATACCCGGTGTTGCGGCCTCAGGCCCGTTGGGACGGGCCCCTTGGGGGCCGACTTAGGGTTAGCCCCCAGTAGGCTGGCAGGCTCGTGCCGCCCATGTGCGGTGAATGGAGGTGTGGGTCGAGGTGAGATAGCTGGCAAGCAGGGGCGTGGGCCAGAATATTTTGGCTTTGGCTCAGGGTGCATTTGAAGGTCGCAGGTGGCTTGGAGCGTCCTGCCAGTTCTGTCGCCCTGAAGGACTGGTGACGCCCCTAGTGCCCCATGTGGCGGCCGGGCGGCAGGGTGCTTCCAGTGCTGGGACTTGGGGGTCCCCAATCCCTGGCATGCGGTGCCAGGCCACTTGGGAGAGTCCCCTTAGGGGCGACCTAGGGATAGTTTTAGCCCCCAGGAAGGCAGCAGGCCCGATCCACCAGCTCTGCAGCGAGAGGAGGGGTGGGCCGAGGTTAGGGCGCTGGGGAGCAGGAGCGTGGGAGCCAGAGTTTTTGCGCGGGGGGCCTTTGAAGGTAGCAGGGGAATCAGAGGGCCCTGCCTGTTCTCCCTTCTTGAATGACTGGCAACACCCCTAGCACCCTGGGTGCTTGTGGGGTGGCAGAGTGAGTCCAGCACTGGGGCATGGGGGTTCAAAATTCCCCGGCATTGCGCTGCCAGGATCCTTGGGAGGGGCCCTTCGGGGGCCGACCTAGGTTAAGTTTTAGGCCCCAGGAGTCCAGCAGGCCCCTTCTGCCAGCTCTGCGGCAGGCGGAGGGGCAGGCCGAGGTGAGGGCACTGGCGAGAGGGAGTGTGGGCCCAAGCATTTTGGCGCGGGGGGCCTTCGAAGGTCACCGGGGGCTTGGAGGGCCCTGCCCATTCTCTCGCCCTGAAAGACTGGCGGCGCCCCTAGCAGCCTGGGTTGCTGCGGGGCGGCAGGGTGACTCCGGCGCTGGGCTCGGGGGTCCCCAATCCCCGGCGTTGTGGCACCAGGCCCCTTGGAGGGGCCCCTCGGGGGCCGACTAGGGTTAGGGTTCGTCCCCAGGAGGCCGGCAAGCCCAACACTAAGTGGTTCTGGCAATGTAACAAAAATGCCATACACTTATCTGTAAGAAATAACAGTGTACAGGAACCCTCATAGCCCTAACATCATCCTTTGTGAATATGGAAGCCAGCCCCAAAGTGGTCGTGGAAGTCTGACGAACGCGCTAAGCACTTTTCTCTGAGTCCGACCACAATATACAGGGAAAGACCAATGTACATCATCTTTCACGAGTAGGAAGCATTAATGAAAATGTTCTGGAATTTCGAGGACTCTGACCCATCCTTATTGGTAATAAACCACCGTGTACAGGAAAACACCTTCAACTCTCATCACCTCCTCAATCCTGATTCTGATTCAACTTTGGGTGTGTAGGACTAGGGAAATGTCCACATCTTATTGCTAAGAAAGAACGATGTCAGGGTAATGCCCTTCAAGTCACCTCAGCCTTCCTGAAGACGGAAGCAGGAATCAAGGTGGTTATGTTACCATGAGGTAAAGAAGATGAGCATATAAGTGAGAAACAACAGTGGGCAGGACCTCTCTTCCAACGAACAGTATCTTTGCTTAATGTTGAATCCCTATGGTAAGTGGTTGTGGGCATTTGTGAGGTCAAAATCTTAAGTGTTTTGTAAAACTTCTTGGCCATTCACAGATAAGAATAAGGTAGTTGGGGACTCCTAGGCAGTGATTTCTCCACTGTCAAAAATATGAAAAGATAAAAGAGACAGATGAGGTCTCCTCAGGCATTGTCCTTTATCCTCATCCTCCGTGAGGATGGCCATCTCTGGACAGCTCAGTGGCAGGGTCTCATTCACAGTGGGGGCATCTGTTCCTCACAGACATCAGGCAGGGAAATGGATTTGGTTCTCTGTGCCAGCCCAGCCACAGCTGAGTGTCACAGCACCCTCTCGTGGGCTCATAAGAGTTTCACTGTCACCAGGCAGGTCATTGTATTTGATAAACCACTGTGAGAGTTTGCAATTGCCTTCATCTGCAACCTCCTAGAGGCACATTCAGATCTCTGGTACCATGTGAAGTCATGTGAAGGCATTGTGAGAAAGTGTCCTTTTGCTTAAGAAAAACATGGCTGGGACTCCTGGCTGTCTCACCAGTTAAACATGTGCCTTTGGCTCAGGTTATGATCCCAGGGTTCTGGGATCGAGCCCGGGCTCCCTGCTCAGCAGGAAAGGAGGTTGGGAAATAGCTTAGAACCCACAGAGAATGGGAATAAAGGGGAGTGAAATGGAACTTGGTCTGTGTTTGGCTTTAGGGATTGGAAGTTAGTTTTTTCTCAATTGTGATTGTTCTTGAAACAGAACAGCTGTATTTTTTTTTACCTTTAATTTTTTTCTAATAATTTTTTATTATGATATGTTAGTCACTATACAGTATTTCCTTAGTTTTTGATGTAGTGTTCCGTGATTCATTATTTGCATATAATACCCAGTTCTCCATGCAATATGTACCTTCCTTAATACCCATCACTGGCCCATCCCAATCCCCCACCCCTCTCCCCTCTGAAGCCCTCAGTTTGTTTCCCAGAGTCCATAGTCTCTCGTGGTTCATTCCCCCTTCTGTTTAGGGTCCATTGTCTAAAGGGACAAACAATGGAAGTTCACCAAATATAAGATCGAAATTGAATTGTTCATTATAGATGCCACCACGTAGTTCCCAGACATTTCATTCTACTGTAGTAATTCATTATACCTGTGCAGGTGCACGTGGAAGACAATTGATGCATGCAGAGTGGTAGTAAAACACGCCCCTCAGTAGTAGAATAATAGGGGATGCATATGTGTAAAATTATTCGACTACAGCTTCCATGCTTTCCCTTTGGTTCCTTATTATCTATGAAATGGGACAATTCTTGTTCTCTAGGCTTAAACCTCATTGTCAGTATTTAGAGTTTTTCAATGCTGATCTTCTCCTGTATAAGTTACCAAAAACCTAAAATATGTATGAACTTTAAAAAACGCTATATTGAAAATGACAGCAGGGAAGTTCCATTTTGTGAATATTGTGTCAATGGATCTCTATTTTGACATCAGTGTTCATTAGAAATGATGACATTTCATGTGAGTATAAATATCAATGTGAAAAAGAAAAGGTAGGAAGAACCTTGAATGTTTAAGTAATTGGTGAAATGACGTGTGTGTGTGTGTGTGTGTGTGTGTGTGTGTGTGTGTGTGTGTGTGTAATTGATTTTCAGTGAATGGTTCAGCTACTTGTAGGGCCTCCGAGGGAGCCCAGGTGAACCTTTCAATGAGTTGGTATCTGTTTTCAGAACATGTGAATCTCTTAGTCCAATAGTCAATCAGGCAAGCTTTGAGGTCTTGAAGAGTTTCAGTCCTCAGCGATGGTGTTGCAGACCCTTGTGAGCAAACCCTAGGATATGCTCAGAGCCCTCATTAGCTGGTACCAACGTGTGACGATTTCAGACAGCATTTCCCAAAGAAGTACCTCTTGAGTCTCTGTTCTTGTCAGTTCCCTACACTTCCTTACACTAGTTATGTGATCAGTGTGTTTCAGGATAATCCCCACATGTGATTTTTGCTATTTCCTACTAGTCCTATCTGTTTCTCATCTTCTTCTTTTATGATAGGGGTTGGGAAGCAACCTGTGTGGTGGAGGAAGGGGTGTGGTAGTTGTCTGCCTTCAGAGGACCGTATGATGCCTAGAAATTGTACTGTAGTTTGAGGTCAATTGTCCATCCATCCTCTGAGTGTCAGGAATTCCATCACTTTACTTTGATGCTAGTCTGTTCTTCAAGCTGTCCTCAGAAATAAGGACGTCATCCATCTAGGGAATACTAATTTGTGTGTATGTTTTCATTTTAGGAAAGGCCTTGCTGTTCCTGAAAATAATACTGTAGAGCACCCTTTCCTGTTCATATTGGCCATCAGTCAATCTTTTGTGAAGTATTTGTTAATAAATAGACTTTTTATGTTTGATGAGCAGGAATTCTTTATTGACAAGTCTTTGTCAGTGTGTGTATTGCAAATCTGTACTTCCCAGCCTGCGGTTCACCTTTTCATTTTCTTGTGGTCATAAGATAAGGAGAAATGTCACATTTTTATGAAGTCCCACTGAATTCTTTTAAATGGTTAGTGCACCCTATGTCCTACCCCAAGATTGACAGTTTCTACATTTTCTTTCAGAAACTGTCCAATGGGAAGCACAATCCATCTCAAATTTATAAATTGCATTTTTAATTCTAATAGGGTATATAGACTGTTTTGGATTTTCTATGTATACAATCGTATTATCTGTGAATAGTCACAATTATCCCCTCAATTCTTATACTTTTTGTTTCTCTTGCCTTCTAACACTGGTAGACTCTCCGATGCCACGATGAATAGAGCAGCATTGTTTGAAGATTTTAATATACCTTTCTCAATATCTGACAGAAAAAGCAGACAAAACATTGGTAACAAATGTGACCTAATTGACATATAGGGAACATTCCATAATAAGTGCAGAATATATTATTTTCAAGGGGTCATAGACTCTTTACCCAAATAGATGATAGGTGGGGCCATGAATCAAGGCTACAAATGTTAAACCCTGAAATTAACTAGGTTCTATTCCTAGACCACAGGGGAATTGAGCCACAGTCTTAGCGAAAAGAAAACCAGGAAGTCTTTCAATGTTTAAAAATTAAATGGAACTTTGCTACATATCCTAAAGGTCAGAGAGGGAATCTCAATGGAAATTCTGAACCTTTTCTACATGAGGGCTCACACACAATGGCACTTTCTTTGTGAAGAGCATAATAATAACCTAGACAGGAGTTGAGCCTTAAGTCAGAGTTCTGCCTGCCCCAGCCACACCTGGCAGCCTTGGCCTGTGGTCCCCCTCAGCTGTCCTTTCTGGTGGCCCTGAGCTAAGGGGGTCAACATGGCCATATGGAAATGGGAAGCTCCCCACTCACAGTGATGGCGGTTCCCCCTCCCCAGCTGCCCTTTCTGGTGGCTCTGAGCTAAGGGGGTCAACATGGCCGTATGGAAATTAGAAGCTCCCCACTCTTAGTGATGACGTTGCTATTGTATCGTCCTCACCAGTCCAACAACATGATTTCTGAGTGAACTATGACACAAGCGTGACTTCTTGGCCTTCCTTCAGGTTTGAAAATCATCTGGTGAGTCATCTATTCGAAATATGGATTCAACATGTGTTCTTTCTTCTGGAAAAGAAATAGACCCAATAGCAATTAGGGCTTCCTGAGCACCTGTTCTTGAGAGACATCATACTGGCTCTTTGTAGCATTCTGCCTCTTAAACTTCTCAACTAGGGTGTAGATATTTGTAGGCACATTTTCAGGTGGTTAGACAGGGACTCGGATGATATGAGTCACAGAGGATTTTAGTGTCAGAAACCTAAGTGGGATCCCCAAATTGACTCCAAATCCCTTGTTGTTCCATACAGGGTACTATTTCCCTCTTATCTCTGGTCTTCTCGATCTGGAAACCTATCAAGTATCAGGATTTTCTTGTCATGTGGACAACTGGAACGAATTCAGCGGGCCTTTTCACCTCTGCCCATGGTGATCATTAAGATCATTATCTCAGTGGAGGACCTCTGGGTAAGATATTCAAAGATCCTTAGGAATAGAGACAGTATAATATTTTTCTGGTATTAAAGTTACTGAAACCAACTATCTTTCTTAGTCCGTTCAAGCTCTGGTATGTTCAGAGGGTGCTGTAAAACAGGTCTGAAATAGTATTTAAAAACACTCAGCTCAGCCTCTTCTACAACGTGAGCCAATGCTTATAAACATGGCTAAAATATTCCCTTACCTACGATGACTTCCCAGCCATCGTAGTGTTTATATGGTATGACTGTGACTTACATTAGTCAACATTTGCAGAGAAAGAACTTAGTGCATTCAGGGGGCACTTCATGTTGAAATTAGTTTGTGACAACGAGCTACTGTGTTTTCTTCTGCAGTCCAAGGGAATGGTGCCAGACATCTCTAAGGTGTCTAGCAGTTCTACAATTCCGATTTTAAGTGGTCTGTGTGCTTCAGAGATTTGGGCAGGAAAAGGGCAGGAGTCCAGAAACTGTGAACACTTCTGTTACCTGTGCTGACCATGGAGCAGGTAGCCTTCTGTGGGCATCATTTTGATTTCTTGGTACTCTTGTGAAAGGTGCTTTTGTCTCAAATTCCTCCTTTTTAGGAGTAATTATAATGATGAAAGTAATTTTTATCTTATATCATCTGTGGGCCCTGATCCTGGGATCCCAGGGAAGCTATCCTTTAACATTTTACCTGGCTCAAAATGACTAGGCAACACCTCAAAGCATGGGCCTTGTTTCTGCCCCAAGCACGTTGTACATTTGCTTTGAGAAGAAAACAATAACCAAAAATGCCAACATAAAGATAAGAAAAAATAAAGAACCTCTCTGGCTCCCATAAGATTAAAGTCATACTGACATGTACATAGTGAAAACATAAGAAAGAGTCTGTCACTTTCTGGAATCTAAGAAGATCCTCATTGTGGTGTGTAACTCTGTATGTAAAACAAAACAGAAAAAAATATATACGCCTGCCCCAAAAGTTCATTCCCCGGAGCACTCCCTTCTTGGTGAAGATTGTGTCTGCCAGGCAGCTGTCCTGACTTGGGTTTGAATAAAGGTCTCTTCCTTTCTCTCTAAAATGTTTTTAAAAGTTCATTCACGCAATGTCGACAATAACAGTGTTTTCTATTTAAGTGAGAAATAAATGTTCCACTCTAGTTGCATTGGGAATAGATGAATTGAGGGTTTCTTTAGAAGAGTAAGTCTGCTTTCCAGAAAAGGCAAGGTCATTGGTCTATTGAGAATGAAGATAATTACTGCTAAACAACATATATGTGTTACCCCTTCGCCCAGAAACCGAAGCAGATGTGCAGGCTTTAGGTCAGAGGTGCCTTCTTCTCCCCAGCTGACAGCAATTCTCTGCTCTGGCTCCAAGAAACCCGAGGTTTTGAACATCACCATCTGAGTCAGTGAGGCAGCTTGTCACAGGACGCCAGTGTTCAGAGAAAGCGCAGGTATGTTTGGCAAAATGTCCTAACTATGTCAGGGCTGGAGGTAAAACCTCTCATTATCCCAAAACCTCCTGGGCTTTTCTCTTTTCTCTAGTTGAGCCACAAAGTAAAATTGAAGTAGCTGTCAGCATTCTGGGTTTGGTGCAAGAATTACTTAGTTTCCCTGCAGGTAGAACTTTTCAGGGGATCACAATTTCTCTGTCCATTTATTGCTTACAAATGTATTTTGACCATCTGTTTCCTAGGAACCCTCTTTTATTAGAAAGGGAAGGTGAGATTCACTCTGTGCCTGTTTGTAACATCTAATTTGTTCCTTCATCTAACAGTGTTTATTCAATTGGGCCTACGATATGGTTGAGTGGCCAGCATCTAGACTTAGGTGGCTTTATTCATCTGATACAGACTTGGGTGATGTCATTTGACAAAGGTGATGTTTCATCATTGATTAGTTTATCCATCAGAAGAGTTAAAGTTAGGGTGGAGGGAAAATTCAAAATTATCCAAAGCGGCCTGTTCCTGTTTAAAAGTTGAGCTTGTCTTTCTAGTTTTACTAAATGTATTATCTCGATATTTTGAGGTGCCATATTCTCTCTGTAGTTTCTTTGGTGGTGGAGTCAGAAGAAGAGTCTGGGAATTCTTTGGGATAGTTAAATGCTGGTGGCTTCAAGGGGCTTGGCGTCAGGAGCCTTGGGGTGAAGTCTGCAACTGCTTTCCTGACCCTGGGTGCATCTCCCAGAGGTTTTGTTTCCTTTTATGAAATTGCCGGCAGATAATGTTCTGCTTGAAGGGGAACCCTCCCATCCTGTTGGTGGCAATGCAAAGTGGTGCAGCCAGTCTGGGAACCAGTTGGGGGTTCCTCAAAAAGTTAAACATTGAACAACCCCATGATCCAGCAATTGCTCTCCTAGGTATTTACCCAAAGGATACTAAATTGCAGATTCAAAGGGGGAACATGCACCATGATGTTTATAGCAGCAATGTCCACAGTAGCCAAACTATGGAGAGAATCCCAAAGTCCATGCACTGATGAATGGATAAAGCAAATGTGGGATACATATATATATATAATGGATTATGACCCAGCTTCAAAAAGAATGAAATCTTACCATTTGCAAGGATGTGGATGGATCTAGAGTGTATTAAGCTAAGCAAAATCACTGAGGAAAGACAAATATCCTATGCTCTCACGCTTGTGGAATTTCAGAAAGAAAACAGAGGAACAGAGTTGAAGCGTGATGAGAGAGGCAAACAAGGCAATAGACTCAACCTTGGAGAACAAACTGAGTGTTGCTGCAGGACAGGGGCATAGGGTAAGAGTTAAATGGGTGAGGGGTATTAAGGAGGGCACTTGTGATGAGCACTGGGTACTCGATGCAGGTGAGGAATCACTAAATCCTACCCCTGAAGCGAATATTCCATCGCATGTGAACTAACTGGAATTTAATAAAAGAAGAAAGGAAAAAGTGTTCTGCTTCATGAAGAGTGAGGTAAAATTGTAGTGATTTGGGCTGTAGTCTTCTCTAGATGATAGTTGTAAAACACCCTGTTGTAGGATACACTAGTTGCTTATCACATAAGGAGTCCTCAGAAAGCTGCAATGAAAGATTCACGTCTCAGAGCATGTTCATGTTCCACTGATATGTTACAGTTTGCACAGGTAGGAAAGAAGGTAGAGAGAAAGGCAACAGAAGGGGAAAGGAGGTGTGAACCTTTCATTACTTAGTGTTATAGCTTTCTCATGAAAGCCTTGCGCCAGTGTGATTTTGGAAGCAGAGAGGTAATCCGGGAGCTTTGCAGGAGACGGGGGAGTTCCAGGTCTGGGTAAAGCTGACAGGGGTCCCAGAGGAGAGATGAAAGCATTCTACAGTAGGGTGTGGGCAGGGTGGGCTCCAGGGGTGGCTGTGGGTCTCCTGGGTGAGAGTTGTGACAGGTGAGGGCTGTGTGCAAGTTCCTGGCTGAGGACAAGTGAGGCACAGGCGGAGAGCTGGCAGAGAACCCTCTTCTGGGCCACCAGCCTCACCCAACACACACAGCCTCAACTTCTGTCTCTGACACTCCAATTCAGACTTCTCCGAAGGTGAGTGAGAACACATCAAGAGCATTCTGAACAGAAGGGAAAGCATGTGCAAAGGCTCTGGGGCAGGAGAATTCCAGGTATGTCCAGGAGCAGCAAGAAGGCCCTGTGGCCACAGGAGACAGCTTAGGACATGAGCTCAGAAAGGTGACAGAGGGTGACAGAAAGCCATTCCAGGGCTATAACCCCATAAGACCCTGTTTCACTGGGCCATCCTGGCGACAGTGTTGAGAACAGATGACAGAGGGTTGAAGATGGCAAGGCAGGTCAATGACGAAGCTTTTCCAGGTACTCAGGCACTGTGGACCAGACAGGTGGCCTTGGATGGAGTGGTTAGACATATTCTGGGTCCATTTTGAAGATACAGCTCACAGGATTTGCTGATGGGTTTGCTATTAGGAGCAGGAGAATGGAGGAATTGGGGTAACTCCCAGCTGTTGTGGGTTGTCCTGATCTAGGGGAAGGAGAGGGTTTCTGGGGGTAGGAGGTAGTCCGTGTTCCGCATGCTGAGGAAGGTGCCTTTCCCGGTGGGTCTGCTGAGGTTTTTGTCTGGGAGAACCTTTCACATATCCTCCCTCAGCAATGCTTAAGTACAAGTATCCCCCACTTTTTAAACGTTTACAGTAAGACACTGGGCATTCTTGAAAGAACTACGTTTATTACCCAGCGTCAGTAAAAGGAAGATACCTGAAGAGGATTTCCCTCTTATGAAAAAAGGTGAACAGTGAGAATCGCGTTCAGCATCTGTTTGGGGGAGAAGCAGGACAGAGGAGGCGTGCACCCTAACCAGCTCCTTCCGCTTGGAACCGCACTCCGCATCCAGCCACCAGCACTTTGAATTGTGTCTGTGAGCCTCTGCTGTGCTTTATCTTCATTTATGCTGGTCCTCCGTTAGAAACTTGTGTCGTGAGGCCTAAGAAAAGCCAAAGAGAAGGAATTTTGGAGTCTGAGGACACTGTCTAATTGTTCCGTGTAAATTAATGGCCATTCCTTCTTGACACCATTTCTGCTGTGCAAGGTTTCTCAGAAGCCCTGTACTTTCAAAGAGCAGGGAAACCTATACCCCATGCTGTGGGGTTAGTTTTAGTCTCCATGCTGGACAGAACATTTCATGACTGTCGGATTTTCTCACTCAAACATTGAGACTTTGACCGCCTTCACCCGTTTCTACCACCCCATCCCCGAATCTGGCACCTACAAATCTGCTCTCAGTATCCATGTGTTCAGTATTTGTTTATTCCATGTGGAATGTACATGAGAGCATCCGGTATTGGTCTTTCTGTGTCTGAGTTACTTGGCATAAGGCCCCCAAGGTCTGTGTTTCCATGTCTGGTTCTTGTGAATAATGCTGCAGTGAACGTGGGAGTGCATCTGTCTTTTTGAGGCAGTATTTTTGTGTTCTCTGAATCAATACTCAGTAGAGCCATTACTGGGTCATGGGGTAGTTGTATTTATTTTTTCAGGAACCTCCATACCGTTTGTCACAATGCCTGCACCAATTTCTATTCCCACCAACAGTGCACAGTGTCTCTTCGTCTGCACACCCATGACCCCACTTTTTGTCTGTCTCTGGGACAATTGGTGTTCCAGCAGTTGTGAGGGGATAGCTTATTTTGGGTTTGACTGATGTTTCCCTGACGATGATTAGTGATGTCGAACAACTTTTTCTGTCTGTTGGCACCTGTGTGCCATCTTTGGAAAGTATCTATTCACATATTCCCCCCATTTCTTATACCGTTTTTTTTTATTGTTTTGATTTGTATGAGTGTTGTGTGTATTTTGGATATTAGCGTCTTCTCACACATGATTCACAGATATTTTTTCTTATTGGGTCAGTGGCCTTTTAAGTTTTTGCTGGTTTCTTTTGCCGTGTGGAAGATTTCAGTTTGATGTTGTTCCACTTGTTTATTTTTGCTTTTGTTGCCTTTGCATTTGGTGTCTGATCTGAAGACTCTTTGCCAAAACTAATGTCGAGAGACTTAGTACCTGTGTCTTCTTGGAGGTTTATGGATTCAGGTCTTATGTTCAAATCATTCATCCATTAAAAATTTTGTGTGTGGTGTAAGAAAGTGACCCAGTTATATTCTTCTGCATTTAGTGTCCAGTTTGCCTGTTACCGCTCACTGAAGGGACAGTCCTTCCCTCATGGCATATCTTCTGCTGCTGTGTTGTAAGTTAGGATCATCTACGTGTGGGTAAGTTTCTGAGCTTTCTGTTCTGTTCCACTGACCTGGTGTCTGTGTTTATGCCAGTACCATCCTGTTTTGACGACAACAGCTTTGTAATCTAGCTTGAAATCCAGGAGTGTGTTGACTGCACCTTTCTTTCTCCAGGTTGCATTGGGTACTTGGGGTCTTTAGTGACTCCATACAATTTTAAGGACTATTTTCGATTTCCTCGAATAATGCCACTGGAATTCAGATAGGGATTTCATCACATCTGTCGATTGCTTTGGGTACGATGGACATGTTCACATAATTAACTCTTCCAGTTAAGGAGCATGGCGTATGCTACCATTTGTTTGTGTTGCCTTCTAAATCTTTGACCCATACATTCCGCCCCCCTCGACACACATGTTTTTTGTTTCTTTTCTGCCATGTGTTGAGTGTACTATGTCTTTCTCATTTCTGGTTACTTTTATTCCTAGATTATTTTTGATGCAATTGTAAATGGCATTGCTTTTTAAATTTCTCTTTGCGATAGTGTGTCATCAGTATACAGAAATGCAAGAAGTTGGGTCATCTCGGTGGCCCCATAGGTGAAGCGTCTGCCTTCAGGTCAGGTCATGATCTCAGAGTTATGGGATTGAGCCCCGTGTTGGGCCCCCGCTTAGCAAGGGTCTGCTTCTCCCTCTTTCTGACACTCTCCCTGCTCGTGCTTTTTCTCTTCCTGTCAAATAAATAAATAAAATCTGAAAAGAAATAAAGACAATAGGTCTCTGTATATTGACATTATATCCTGCAGCTTTCTTGAATTTGTTTATTCTAACAGTTTTTTTTTTGTGTGTGTGTGTGTGTGTGTGTGGAATCTTTCGGGATTTCATGTCATTTGCAAATAGTGACAGTTTTCCTGTATGGATTTCATATCTTTCTCTTTCTTTAAAATGATGTTAGTCACCCTACAGTACTTCATTTGTTTTTGATGTAGTGTTCCATGATTCATTGTTTGCATATAACACCTAGTGCTCATTATGACACGTGCCCTCCTTAATACCCATCACCAGGATAACCCATTCCCCTACCCTCCCTTTCTGCAACCTTCAGTTTGTTTCCCAGTGTCAGTAGTCTCTCATGGTTCATGTCCCCCTCTCATTCCCCCTCTTCACTTTTCCTCTCCTTCTCCTAATGTCCTCCATGCTATTCCTTCCATTCCACATAGGAGTGAAACCATATGATAATTGTCTTTCTCTGCTTGACTTAATTTCACTTAGCATAATCCCCTCCTGATCCATCCACATTGGTGCAAATGGTGGGTATTCATCCTTTCTGATGACTGGGTAATATTCCATTGGACAGATGAACCACATCATCTTTGTCCATTCATCTGCTGAAGGACATCTTGGCTCCTTCCACAGTTTGGATATTATGGACATTGCTGCTATGAACATTGGGATACTGGTGCCCCTTCTTTTCATTACTGTGTGTCTATGGGGTAAATACCCAGTAGTGCAATTTGTGGGTCGTAGGATAGCTCTGTGTTTAACGTCTTGAGGAGCCTCCATATTGCTTTCAAAAGTGGCTGTACCAGCTTGAATTCTCATGAGTAGTGTAAGAGGGTTCCCCTTTCTCCACATCACCTCTGACTTTCTTTTATTTCCTGTCTTGTTAATTTTTTTTCAAGATTTTATTTATTTATTCCACAGAGATAGAGAAAGCCAGCGAGAGAGGGAACACAAGCATGGGGAGTGGGAGAGGAAGAAGCAGGCTCATAGTGGAGGAGCCTGATGTGGGGCTCGATCGCATAATGCCAGGATCACGCCCTTAGCTGAAGGCAGACACTTAACTGCTGTGCCACCCAGGTGCCCCCTGCCTTGTTAATTTTAACCATTCTAACTGGTGTAAGGTGGTATCTCATTGTCGTTTTATTTGTATTTGCCTGATGGCAAGTGATGTGATGCATTTTTTCATGTGTCTGTTGGCCATTTGTATGTCTTCTCTGGAGAAGTATCTCTTTGTGTCTTCTGCCCATTTTTTGGGCGTTGAGTTAGAGAAGTTCTTTATAGATCTTGGATACCAGCCCTTTCTCTGTAATATCATTTGCAGATATCTTCTTCGATTCCATAGGTTGCCTTTTTGTTTCGTTGATCGTTTGCTTTGCCGAGCAGAAGCTTTTTATCCTGATGAAGTGCCAATAGTTCATTTTTGCTTTTATTTCCTTTGCCTTTAGAGACGTGGCTTGCAAGAAGTTGTTGTGTCCAAGGTTGAAGAGTTCTTTTGATTTTGATATGAGACAGGAATCCAGTATCTTATTTTCCTGATTGTATTTGAGTCTTCTGTCTTTGTTGGTGAGTCTAGCTAAGTTTGTCAGTTTTGTTTATCTTTCCAAAAAGGCAGCTTTCATTTTCATTGTTTATTTTTTTGTCTTTTTAGTCTCCATTGGATTTCTTTATGCATTCCTTTTTCTTATTTCCTTATTTCTACTAATTTGGGGCTTTGTTTGTTGTTTTTTTTTTTCTACTTCTTTACCATATAAATCAGGTTGTTTATTGGAGAGCATTCTCATGGATTGATGAAGACTTGAATTTCTATGAATGTCCCCCATAAAGCTACTTTTGCTGCATCCCATAAGTTTTTGTAGTTTGTCTTTTGCATCAGTGTCAAGGTACTTCTAAAAATTTTTTTGATTTCTTCTTTGACTGTTGGTTGTTCAGTAGCATGTTGTTAAGTCTCCACATATTTTTTTAAGATTATTTGAGTATCTGACAGAGAGTGAGACAGCGAGAGGGAACGCAAGCAGGGGGTAGGGAGAGGGAGAAGCGGGCTTCCCACCGAGCAAGGAGCCTGCTTCGGGGCTAGATCTCAGGATCCTGGAATCACGACCTGAGCTGAAAGCAGATCCTTAACGACCGAGCCACCCAGGCCCCCCAATCTCCACCTATTTTTGACTGTCCCATTTTTTTCTTGAGACTGATGTCTAGTTTCATATCATTGCGGTTGGACAAGATTTGAAGCAGAAGGTGAAGAGAGCATTCAGATGAAAGGTTTCTTTCCTGGAGGGTTTTCTGAGGGCAGACCATGAGTTCACTGGGGATGGAGGATGGTTTTGTGAGACGGGGGTTGGGGTTAACCCTTGTTAGAATTACTGACTACTACCATGCAGGCTGTGTGCTACTGTTCACACCATAGTCCTGATGGACTTGTACTTCATTAGAAATATTTTCTAGGAGGTGTAGGCATAGCCTTCTCTAAAAGAAAGGTGCCATGTGGGTTTATGGAATGACCCCAGGTCAGCAACCAGGATGTATGGTATTGTGGGGGATCAGAAACAGGCTTTCTGTGGGAAGTGACAGAAATGGGGTATGGTGAGCTCCATGACCATAGGTGAGGTCCCGAGTGACCCACTGGGTGTTGGGTTCTGTGGATCTGTCTCATCAGGTGCTGTGGAATTCAGGGACACCCTCCTGTCTGTGGATTTGTATGGAGACAGGTAGGCATCAGTGTCTGGCCAGGCACGAGGGTCGCACTGGACCACCACCAGAGGCGCAGCGTGCGGGGGAGCCACTGCTTGGTTTCCACGAAAGCTGACCAGGGTCTGTGACTGTGATTCCTAGCAGCTGCAAGGGGAGAGGAGGCCGGAGGTGGTGCACACTTCCTAGAGTTGTGGTCAGGACTAGTCTGGAACCGACTGAAGTCAGCCACACCTGGCACAGAAGGCACCCAGTCAGTGTAGCTGTGGGCACTGCTCCGATGGTACTTCAGGCTGGCTCAATGCTGCCACCTCCTGCTTTTCATCATCATCTTCAAGGTCATGTGCCTCTGCTCTTGCCCCATGGCCTCCGGGGTATTGTCCGTCCTCCATCTGGCCCTCGTCCCTGGTGCCCTGTGCAGTCCGATGCCAGGTAGCCTTCTCGAGACAAACATCTGGCCCTGATGGAATACTTCCATGGATCTCGTGTGATGCGAGGTTGATGCCCTGCCCTGGAAGAGGGCTGCAGTTTCCCAATCAGGAGAGCCATGTCTCCCTTTTCAGCATGGCCTCCCCTCCCCTCAGTCTTCTTCAGGGAAACTCTCCCAATTCCTGAGACAACAGCTCTGAACTTAAAAATGAATGTTATTTTACATATCTCTATGCCTTAGTTCATCTATGGCATGTCTTTCAACCCCGTTAGTGGTTTTTTTTTTTTAGCAGTTCTGAAGGGCTGTCTGCTCAAGGAGGGGATAACCTGGGTGGGGCAGCTTTCTCTCTCATCTCCCTCAGCATGTCTCTGAGCCCTGGGGACAGTTGTCCCACTGAGGATTGAGGGACCCGAGACAGCCCATCCTGAGCCCAGGCTGTGTCAGCTCATAGACTGATGCGTGTCGGAGCGGTGGGCAGATGGCATGGGCCAGGGGTAGGCAGTGTCTCCTTCTCATTCCTTCCCTCCCTTCCTCCCAGAGGTAGCTCAGAGCAGCCTTCAACCCCTGCATCTCCAGATCCTTTGACCTGTGCCTCCTGTGTTCAGCTGGTGACCTTGGAGTTTCGCATGGATTCTACCTCCCGTACCCTCTCCCGTAGCAGTTCCTGGATCAGGGGAGGGTTCCGACCCTTGTCTGTTTTTGATCTTCTTCCTGTCCCGCACCAAGCCCACCCACCTTTGCATCTTCCATGTATGTGCTTGGAAGCACGCCCATCCACAGGGAACCTATTACCCAAATGGATCCAGGCAATGAACATTGAAGTAGAGATCCAGGATCCATAATAAACCTGCTCTGAAACCTGTCCCAAAGTCTGTGACTCTCTCACACTGAAACAGAAACAATAATAGCTTTCTGGACTGTAAAGTGACATGTGTCTCTACTTCCAATCTTGAATGCATAGGTGGTGAGCCTGGACAGAAAAGGACCATGGCTCCCTTGGGCTGGGATCCACGGTAAGAGCTCAGTTAAATATGAATTTGAGGCATGGAGTGAATAATTATTGTAGAGTGAATCCTCCCAAGTAGGGCTTATGCACATTGCACAGGAAAAGTTTTTTCAAAGAGGTTCCTGAAAGAGAAATATTTTTAAAAAATTTATTTTAATTCCAGTAGAGCTAACATACAGGGTTACATTCGCTTCAGGTGTACAATAGAGTGATTCAGTAATTCTATATATTACTCAGTGGTCATCAAGAAAAGCGTCCTCTTAATCCCCTTCATCTATTTCACTCATCCCTCTATCCACCTCCTCTCTGGTAACCATCCGTTTGTTCTCTATTGTTAAGAGTTTGTATTTTGGTGCGTCTCCTTTTTCTCTTTTAGTTATTCATTTTTGTTTGTTTCTTCAATTCCCCATAAGAGTGACATCGTATGGGATTTGTCTTTCTCTGACTGACTGATTTTATTTAGGATAATACTCTCTAGCTCCATCCATGTGTCTGCAAATGGCAAGGTTTCATTCTTTTTCAAGCCGAGTAATACTCCATTGTGTGTGTGTGTGTGTGTGTGTGTGTGTGTGTGTGTGTGAGTACACACATCTATCATCTCATTTGTCAATTTCTCTACAGACACTTGGGTTGCTTCCATATTGTGATATTGTAAATAATGGTGCAAGAAACATAGGGGTGCACGTATCCTTTTACGTTACTGTTTTCCTATTCTTTGGGTAAATACGAGTAGTGTGATTGTTGGATCGTAGGGTATTTCTATATTTAATTTTTTGAGGAACCTTCATACTGTTTTCCACGGTGGCCACCACAGTTTGCATTCCCACCCACAGTTCGCTAGGATTCCCCTTTATCCACATCCTCCCAACACCTGCTCTTTGTTGTGCTTTTGATGTTAGCCATTCTGACAGGTTTGAGGTATTACCTCATTTTCCTTTGGATTTACATTTTCCTGATGATGGGTGATGGTGAACATCTTTTCACGGGACTGTTGGCCATTTGTATTTCTTCTTTGGAGAAATGTCTGTCCATGTCTTCTGCCTATTTTTTAACTGGAGTATTTATTTTTTGGGGGGTCGAGTAGTATCAGTTGTATATGTTTTGGACACTATCCCTTCATTGCATATGATCTTTGCAAATATCTTCTCCCTTTGAGTAGGTTGTCTTATTATTTTTACATTTTCATTGTTCTTCTGCCATGTGGAAACTTTTTATTTTGCTGTATTCCCAATAGTTTATTTTTGCTTTCATTTCCTTTGCCTCAGGACACAGTCTAGAAAAACGTTGGTATGGTCCATGTCAAGAAGTTACTGTCTTCCCTCCTGTAGGATTTTTATGGATTCAGGTCTCATATTGAGGTCTTGAAACTGTTTTGTGTTTGTCTTTATTGTGTAAGAAAGCAGTCTAATTTCATTCTTTTGTGCGTAGCTGTGTAGTTTTCCCAACACCATTTGTTGTAGAGACTGTCCTTTTCCCTTTTGATATCGTTGCTTGCTTTGTGGAAGATTCATGGACCATATAATTGTGGGTTTCTGTCTGAACTTGTATCCTGTTCCTTTGGTCGCTGTGTCTATTTTTGTGCTGTACTCTCTTGTTAGGATGACTGCAGCTTTGTAGTATAACCTGAAATCTGAAATTGTGAGTCCTCCAGCTTTGTTTTTCTTTTCCACATTGCACTGGCTGTTTGGAATCTTTAGTGGTTCCATATAAATGTTTAGGATTGTTTATTCGAGGTCTTTTGTTCTTTAATTTAAATTCAATTAGCCAACTTACAGTACACCATTAGTTTCAGATGTAGTCTTCAATAAATTTTCAGTCGTGTGTAACACCCAGTGCTCATTGTATCGTGTGACCTCCTTAATGCTACTCACCCAGTTACCCCCCCCAACTTCTCCTCCAACAATCATCAGTTTCTTATGATAGTTAAGAGTCCATCATGGGTTTTCTCCCTCTCTGATGACTTCCCATTCTATTTTCCCTTCCTTCCCCTATGGTCTTCTTCCTTGTTTCTGATATTCCACATAGGAGTGAAAGCATATGATCATTGTCTTTCTTTCATTGGCTTATTCCACTCAGCATAATACCCTCCAGCTCCACTCAGGTCGGTGTGATGGTAAGTATTCATCCTTTCTGATGGCTGAGTAATATTCCATTATATATATGATCCACATCTTCTTTATCCATTCATCTATCCATGGTCATCTGCACTCCTTCCACAGCTTGTCTATTATGGATATTGCTGCTATGAACTCTGTGGTGCATGTGTCCCGTCTTCACTACCTGTCTCTTTGGGGTAAATACCCACTAGTGCAATTGCTGGGATATAGGGTAGCTTTATTTATAACTTCTTGAGGAAACTCCGTACCATTTTCAAGAGTGGCTTCACTGAACTGCATTCGTACAGGGGTGTAAGAGGGTTCCCGTTTCTCCACATCCTCTCCAACATGTATAGTTTCATGTCTCCTTTTTTTTAGATATTTGGCCTCGTGTGATATGGCATGTATAGGGGTTTAGATTTGCATTTCCCTTAAGCGAGGTGATATGAAGCATTTATGCATGTATCTTTTGGTCACCAGTACGTCGTCATCAGTGAAGTGACTTCACATTTTAATCCATCTCAAGAGCTAAAGCTGGGTAAGGCACTGAACCTGGATAATGCCATCAGTTGGAAGTGTGGAGAATTTCAAAAGATCTCCGTGGAGAGCAAGTTCCAAGTTCAGTGTGAAGCTACTAATTGGATCCAGGGACATCTCTGAAAGTGGGGGTTGCCTGGGATGGGCTGAAGGGGGACCCTCTGATTTTACTATGAATCCTTGCTGCAGCCCCAAATGACAGTTTCCTGCTGTGGGGCAGGCTGAGTCCTCTAGTCGTGCAGAGGTGAGCCCAATGCCTGGTGCCTTGGAGGCAGGCAAACGGGGAGGGACCCTCAGCAGAAGACCCAGGGTTAGGTTAGGCCTCAAGGACAGCAGGTCTGAACTGCCCAGTGCTCAGAGAACTCTCATGCCGAGTGAGATGAGGGCACAAGGGCGGGTGAGTGTGAGCCTTGGGTTTCATCCGGAAGGGCCCACAAAGGTCAGGGTTCACCAGAAAGGGCTCTCAGGGTGTGCCCCAATTCTCTTGCCCTGACTGCTCTTTGTGCACCAAAATGGTACAGTTTACTGTGGGCTGCAGGCTGAGTCCTACGGTGGGGCTTGGGTGTCCCCAATCCCCCGGAGTGTGGTGCCAGGACCCTGGGGAGGGGCCCCTCTCTGCCCAACCTAGGGTAAGGGTTAGGGTCCAGGAGCCCGGCAGGGACAATCTGCAGGCTGTGCGGTGAGCTTTGTGGAGGGCTGAGAGGAGGCCATGGGGGTGGGTGAGCATGGGCCTCAGGGTTGGGGCACGGGGGGCTGCCAAAGGTGGGGACGGGCTCCGAGGGCCTCCCCAAGTTCTTGTGCCCTGTAGGCTCCATAGAGCCCCAAGGGGCAATGTTTCCTATCGGGTGGCAAGCTGAGCCCCCGGTGGGGTATAGGTATCCCAATTCCCTGGGGCTGTGGTGTAAGGCTCCTGGGGAGACCCCCACACCCGCGGCCGACCTAGGGCTAGGTTTAGGCCCCAGGAGCCCCGCAGGCCCGATCTGCTGGCTGTATGTCGAGCTACACGGGCTGAGGTGACGGTGTGGGGAGGGTGAGCATGGGCCTCAGGGTTGGGGTGTGGGAGGCCGCCGAAGGTCGCTGGTGGCTCAGGAGTGCCCTCCTGGTTCTCCCGCCCTGAATGCTCTATGGCCTCCCAAGGCACACGGTTTCCTGTGTGGTGGCAGACTGAGTCCTGCTGTGGGGCTCAGGTGTCCTGAATCCCCGTGGCTGTGGCTCCAGACTCCTGGGGAGGGGCCCCTCCACAGATGAACTAGGGTTAGGGTTGGGGCCCAGGAACCTCACAGGCCAGATCTGCCCACTATGTGGCAAGCTCCGCCGCGGGCTGAGGTGAGGGTGCAGGGTTGGGTGAGCATGGGCTTCAAGGTTGGGTTTAGGGATCACTGAAGTTCTCTGGGGGCTCTGGGGGCCCTCCTGGTTCTCCCGCCCTGAATGCTCTACAGCCTCCCAAGGGGCACGGTTTCCTGCGGGCTGGCAGGCTTTGTCCTGCAGTGGGGCTCAGGTGTCCCCAGTCCCTGGGGCTGCGGCACCGGGCCCCAGGGGAGGGGCCGTACCCAGCCGACCTAGGGTCAGGTCTAAGCCCCAGGAACCCGGCAGGCCTGATCTGCCGGCTCTGCGATGAGCTCGGTGGCAAGCTGAACGGAAGGTGTGGGGCAGGATGAGCGTGGGCCTCAGGGTTGGGGTATAGGGGGCCGCCGAGGATCGCTGGGGGCTCAGGGGGGCCCTACCAATTCTCCTGCATGGGATGCTCTGTGGCGCCGCAAGGGGCATGGTTTCCTGAGGGGTGGCAGGCTGAGTCCCGTGGTGGGGCTCAGGTGTACCCAACCCCGGGGGTTAGGGTACGGATTAGGGTATGGGTTAAGGTTAGGGTATGGGTTACGGTTAGGGTATGGGTGAGGGTAGGGGTTAGAGTTAGGGGAAGGAGAGGGTACGGGTTAGGGTTGGGTTTAGGGGTTACAGGTTAGAGGTTATGCGTTAGGGTACAGATAAGGGTTTAGGGTACGGGTTAGGGTTTAGGGTTTGGGGTTAGGGTGGGGTTAGGGTTGGAGTATGGGTTACGTTTAGGGTATGGGTTAGGGTTAGGGTACGGGTTAGGGTACGCATTAGGGTACGGTTTAGGGTACGTGTTAGGGTACGGCTTAGGGTAAGTGTTGGCGTACGGATTTGGGTACGGTTTAGGGTACGGGTTAGGGTTAGGGTATGGGTTAGGGTTAGGGTACAGTTTAGGGTTATGGTACAGGTTGGGTTACGGTTTAGGGTTGGGGTTAGGGTACGGGTTAGGGAACGGGTTAGGGATAGGTATAGGGTATGGTTTAGGGTTAGGGTATGGGTTAGGGTACGGGTTAGGGTACAGGTTAGGGTTAGGTATGGGTTAGGGTATGGGTTAGGGTCCGGGTTTGGGATAGGGTACGGGTTATGGTATGGGTTAGTGTACGGGTTAGGGTATGGGTTAACGTTAAGGGAAGGATACTGGTTAGGGTTAGGGTACGGGTTACGGTTTAGGGTTTAGGGTTATAGTTAGGGTACGGGTTAGGGTTAGGTTACGGGTTGGGTTAGGGTACGGGTTATGGTATGAGTTAAGGTATGGGTTAGGGTCAGGGTTTAGGGTTTAGGGTTAAGGTTAGGGTTCAGGTTAGGGTACGGGTTAGGTTTAGGTTTAGGGTTAGTTTACAGGTTAGGGGTAGGGTTAGCTGAAGGGGTAGCGTTAAGGGGAGGGTTAGGGTTTGGGGTTTGGGGTTAGTGGTTAAGGTTAGGGTTTATTGTTTAGGGCTTCGGGATTAGGGTTAAGGTTTATGGTTTAGTGTTAATGTTAGGGTTTAGGGTTTAAGGATTAGGGTTTAGGGTTAGATTTAGGGTAGGGTTAGGGTTAGGGCAAGGGTTAGGGGTTATGGTTAGGGTTAGGGTTAGGGGTTAAGGTTTAGGGTTTAAGGTTAGGGGTTAGGGTTAGACCTCAGTAGGCCAGCAGGCCCGATGCACCGTCTGTGCGGCAAGCAGAGGAGTGGGCCTAGGTGAGGGTCCCGGCGAGCGGGAGTATGGTATCCAGCGTTTTGGAGTAGGGGCCTTTGAACGTCGCTAGAGGCTCGGAGGGCCCTGCCCGTTCTCCCGCCCTGAATTACCGGCGATGCCCCTAGCGGCTCCATTCACGGTTGGGCAGCAGGGTGAGTCCCACGCTGCGGCTCGGTGATCCCCAATCCCCGGCGTTGCAGTGCCAGGCCCCTTGGGAAGGGCTCCTTGTGGGCCGACCTAGGGTTAGATTTAGCCCCCATGAGGCCAGCAGGCGTGATCCTCTGGCTAGGCGGCTAGAGGTGGGAGGGCCAAGGTGGAGGTGCTGGGGAGCGTGATGGTGGGCCCCAGCATTTTGGGGTGGGAGGCTTCAAATGTCGCCGGTTTCTCCACGGCCCTGTCCGTTCTCCCACCCTGAATGACCGGTGGTGCCCCTAGCGGCCCGGGTGGCTGCACTGTGGAGGGTGAGTCCAGCTCTGGGGCTTGGGGTACCACATCCCCGGCGTAGTGGCACCAGGACCCTTGGGAGGGGCCCCTGGGGCGACGACCTAGGGTTAAGGTTAGCCCCAAAAAGACCGTCAGGCCCAATCCGCACACTGTGCGGCGAGTGGAGGTGCGGGCCGAGGTGAGGGCGCTGGGGAGAGGAAAAGTGGGCCCAAGCATTTTAGCGCAGGAGTTCTTCGAAGGTCGCCGGGGGCTCAGAGGGCCCTGCCCCTTCTCCCTCCTTGAATGATCGGCGGCGCCCCTACTGGCCCAGTTGGCGGCAGGGCGGCAGGGAGAGTCTGGCACTGGGGCTCGGGTGTCCCCAATCCCCGGTGTTGTGGTGCAAGGCCCCTTGGGAGGGGCCCCTCGTGGGCCGACCAAGTGTTAGAGTTAGCCCCCAGGATGCCAGCAGGCCTGATCTGCCAGGTGTGCGGCAAGCGGAGGGGCGGGCTGAGATGTGGGTGCTAGTGAGCAGGAGTGTGGGCCCAAGCGTATTTGCAAGTTGGCCTTCGAAGGTCGCCAGGGGCTCAAAGGGCCCTGCCTGTTCTCCCGCACTGAATGACCGGCAGCGCCCCTAGCAGCTCGGGTGGCGTCGGGGCAGCAGGGTGAGTCCGGCGCTGGAGCTCAGGGGTCCCCAGTCCCTGGCATTGCTGCGCCAGGCCCCTTGGGAGGTTCCCCTCGGGGGCCAACCTAGGGTTAGGGTTAGCCCCCAGGAGGCTGGCAGGCCCAATCCGCTGGCTGTGCAGCCAGCAGAGGGGCTGGCTGAGGTGAGGGCGCTGGTCAGCGGGAGCATGGGCCCAAGCATTCTGGCTCCTGGGGCCTTAGAAGTTCACTGGGACTGGGAGGGCCCTGTCCATTCTCCCGCCCTGAATGACCGGTGGTGCCCTAGCGGCCTGGGTGCCGGCGGGGATGCAGGGTGAGTCCGGCGCTGGGGCTGGGGGTCATCAATCCCCGGTGTTGTGGCGACAGGCCCCTTGGGAGGGGCCCTTTGGGGGCCAACCTAGGGTTAGGGTTAGCCCCCAGGAGGCCGGTAGGCCTGATCCGACAGCTGTGTGTTGAGCAGAGGGCGGGCCAAGGTGAGCAAGCTGGCGAGCAGGAACATGGGCCCAAGCGATTTGGTACGGGGGGCCTTCAAAGGTCGCCGGGGGCTCAGAGGGCCCTGCCCATTCTACCGACCTGAATGAGTGGCGGCGTCCCTAGCGGCCGGGTTGGCAGCAAGGCGGCAGGGTTTGTGTGGCGCTGGTGCTGGGGGTCCCCAAGCACCGGTGTGGCAGTGCCAGGTCCCTTGGGAGGAGCCCCCAGGAGGCCGACATGCGCAATCCGCCGGCTGTGCAGTTTGCAGAGGTGCAGGCCGAGGTGATGGCGCTGGCGAGCGGGAGCATCGGCCCAGGAGTTTTGGCGCGGGGTCCTTCAAAGGTCGACGGAGGCTTGGAAGGCCCTGCATGTTCTCCCTCCGTGAATGACCGGCGGCGCCCCTAGCGGCCCGGGTGGTGCCGGGGCGGCAGGGTGAGTCCGGCGCTGGGGCTGGGGGTCATCAATCCCCGGTGTTGTGGCGACAGGCCCCTTGGGAGGGGCCCCTCGGGGGCCGACCTGGAATAGGTTTAGCCCCCAGGAGGCAGGCAGGCCTGATCCCCCGGCTGAGCGGGGTGTGGAGCGGTGGGCCAAGGTGAGGGTGCTGGGGAGCGGGTGCGTGCACCCAAGCGTTTTGGCGCAGGGTAACTTCAAATGTTGCCGGGGTCTCTGAGGGCCCTGCTCATTCTCCTGCGCTGAATGACCGGTGGTGCCGATAGCAGCCCAGATGGACGCAGGGCGGCAGGGTTAGTCCAGACCTGGGGCTCGGGGGTCCCCAATCCGTGGCGTGGTGACGCCAGGCCCCTTGGGAGGGGCCCCTCAGGGGTTGACCTAGGGTTAGGGTTAGCCCTCAGGAGGCCGGCAGGCCCAATCCGCCAGCTGTGCAGCAAGCAGTGGGGTGGGCCGAGGTGAGGGCACTGGGGAGCAAGAGCATGGGCCTAAGCCTTTTGGTGCGGGGGGCCTTCGAATGTCGCCGATGTTTCGGAGGGCCCTACCCGTTCTCCCAACCTGAATAACCGGCGGCACCCCTAGTGTCCCGGTTGGCGGTGGGGTGGCAGTGTGAGTGTGGCGAAGGGGCTCCGGGGACCCCAGTCCCCAGCGAGGTGGCACCAGGCACCTTGGGAGGGGGCCCACCGGGGCTGACCTAGGTGTAGAGTTAGCCCCAAGGGGGCCGGCAGGCCAGATCTGCCAGCTGTGCGGTGAGCGGAGGGGTGGGCCGAGGTGAGGGCACTGGCGAGTGGGAGCGTGGGCCCAAGAGTTTTGGCAAGGGGGCTTTCGAAGTTTGCTGGGGGCTCGGAGGGCACTGCACGTTCTCCCGCACTGAATGACCAGCGGCACCCCTAGAGGCCAGGGTGGAGGCGGGGCTGCAGGGTGAGTCTGGCGCTAGGGCTAGGGCATCCCCAATCCCTGGCGTGGCGACATCAGGCCCCTTGGGAGGGGCCCCTTGGGGGCCGACGTAGGGTTTGGAGTTAGTTCCCAGGTGGCCGACAGGCCCGATCCACCAGCTGTGTGGAGAGTGGAGTGGCGGGCCAAGGTGAGACGCAGCGGCAGGGTGAGTCCACAGCTGGGGCTTGGGGGTCTCAATCACTGGCGTGATGGCGCCAGGCACTTGGGAGGGGTCCCTTGGGGGCTGACCTAGGGTTAGTGTTAGCTCAAAGGAGGCCAGCAGGCCCGATACGCCGGCTGTGTGGAGAGCGGAGTGGTGGGCCAAGGTGAGGGCTCTGGGGAGCGGGATCGTTGGCTGAAGCGTTTTTGCACGGGGGGCCTTCCAATGTCATCAGGGGCTCGGAGATCCCAGCCCGTTCTCCCGCCCTGAATGACCGGCGCCGCCCCTAGCAGCCCGGGTGGTGGTATGGTGGCAGGGTGAGTCTGGCGCTGCTGCTGAGCGTGCCCAAGCACAGGAGTGGCGGCTCCAGGACCCTTGTGAGGGGCCCCTCGGGGGCTGACACAGGGTTTGTGTTAGCCCCCAGGATTTCGGCAGGCCTGATCTGCCAGCTTTGCGGCGTGCAGAGGGGCAGGCCGAGGTGAGAGTGCTGGCAAGCGGGAGCGTGGGCCCAGGCGTTTTGGCGTGGGGGCCTTCAAAGATCCAGGGTGGCTCAGAAGGCCCTGTACGTTCTCCAGCCCAGAATGACCAGCAGCGCCCCTAGTGGCCCGGGTGGTGGCAGGGCAGCAGGCTGCATCTGGCGTTGTGGCTCAGGAGTCCCCAATCCTTGGTGTGGCAGCACCAGGCCCCTCGGACGGGCCCCTCTGGGGCCGACCTAGGGTTAGTGTTAGCTCCTAGGAGGCCGACAGGCCCGATCCGCCAGTGGTGCGGCGAGCGGAGGGGTGGGCCGAAGTGAAGGCGCTGGCGAGCGGGAGCGTGGGCCCAAGCGTTTGGCGCGGGGGGCCTTTAAAGATCGCCAGGAGCTCATAGAGCACTGCCCTTTCTCCCGCCCTGAATGATCTGCGGCGCCCCAGGCGGCCTACAAGGCGGCGGGGCAGCTGGGTGAGTCTGGCGCTGGGACTCAGGGGTCCTCAATCCCCGGTGTTGCGGCGCCAGGCCGCTATGGAGGGGCCCCTCGGGGGCCGACCTAGGGTTAGGGTTAGCCCCCAGGAGGCCTGCAGGCCCAATCTGCCGGCTGTGTGGTGAGCAGAAGGGCGGGCCGAGGTGAGGGCGCTGGGCAGCAGGAGTGTGGGCCCAAGCGTTTTGGCGCAGGGGGATTTCAAATGTCGCCAGGAGCTCGGAGGGCCCTGCCCGTTCTCCCATCCTGAATGACTGGTGGCGCCCCTAGAGGCCTGGGTGGCGGCGGGGCAGCAGGGTAAGTCCTGCGCTGGGGCTTGAGGGTTTCCAATCGCCGGCGTGGCGGCGCCAGTCCCCTTCGTAGGGGCCCCTCGGGCCCGATGTAGGGTTAGGGTTAGCCCCCAGGAGGCTGGCAGGACCGATCTGCCAGCTGAGTGGCAAGTGGAGGGGAGGGCCAAGGTGAGGGTAATGGCAAGCGGGAGCGTGGGCCCTAGCATTTTGGCACAGGGGGCCTTCAAAGGTCGCCAGGGGCTCGGAGGGCCCTTCCCGTTCTCCAATCCTGAATGACCTGAGGCGCCCCTAGCGGCCTGGGTGGTGGCGTGGCGGCAGAGTGAGTCCGGCACTGGGGCTCGGGCATCCCCAATCCCTGGCATGGTGACGCCAGGCCCCTTGGGAGGGACTCGTCTGGGGCCGACCTAGGTTTAGGGTTAGCCCAAAGGATGCTGGCAGGCCCGATCTGCTGGCTGTGCAGCAAGCGTAGGGGAGGGCCGACGTGAATGCGCTGGCGAGCGGGAGCGTAGGCCCAAGCGTTTTGGACCGGGGGTCCTTCGAAGGTCACCGGGCCTTGGATGGCCCTTCCCGTTCTTCCGCTCTGAATGAGGACGGCGCCCCTAGTGGGCCGGGTCACGGAGGGGCGGCAGGGTGAGTCCGGTGATGGTGCTCGGGGGACCCCAATCCCCGGCGTAGCTGCGCCAGGCACCTTGGGTGGAGCCCCTCGTGGGCCGACCTAGGGTTAGGTTTAGACCCTAGGAGGCCGGCAGGCCCGATTCGTCGGCTGTGCGGTGAGCGGTGGGGCGGGCCAAGGTGAGGGTGCTGGAGAGTGGGAGCGTGGGCCCAAGCGTTTTGGCACGGGGGGCCTTCGAAAGTCGTCGGGGGCTCGGAGGGCCCTGCCCATTCTCCCGCCCTGAATGATCGGCGGCACCACTAGCAGCCCGGTGGGGGCGGGGTGGAAGGGTGAGCCTGGCACTGGGGCTCGGGGTTCCCCAATCCCCAGCGTTGCGGCGATAGGACCCTTGGGATGGGCCCCTCGGGGGCTGACCTTTGGATAGGGTTAGCCCCCAGTTGGCTGGCAGGCCCTATCTGCCGGCTGTGCAGCGATCGAGGGGCGGGCTGAGGTGAGCACGCTCGCAAGCGGGAGCATGGGCGCAAGCATTTTGGCGCAGGGGGCCTTCGAATGTCACCGGGGGCTCAGAAGGCCCTGCCCGTTCTCCCGCCCTGAATGACCGGTGGCACCCCTAGTGGCCGGTGTGATGGCAGGCCGGCAGGGTGAGTCTGGAGCTGGGGCTCGGGGGTCCCCAATCCCCGGCGTGGCAGCGCCAGGCACTTGGGAGTGGTTCCTCGGGGGCTGACATATGGTTAGTGTTAGCCCAAAGGAGGCCGGCCAGCCTGATCCGCCGGCTGTGCAGCGAGCAGAGGGGTGGGCTGACGTTAATGCGCTGGCAAGCGGGAGCGTGGGCCCAAGCGTTTTGGCATGGGGGGCCTTCGAAGCTCACCGGGGGCTCGGAGAGCCCAGCAAGTTCTCCCGCCCTGAATGCCCGGCGGCGCACTAGCGGCCAGGGTGGTGGCGGGGAGGCAGGGTGAGTCCAGAGCTCGGGCTCGGGGGTCCCCAATACCCGGCGTGGCATTGCCAGGCCCCTTGGGAGGGGTCCCTCGGGGGCCGAGCTAGGGTTTTCGTTAGCCCCAAGGAGGCCGGCAGGCCCGATCCGCCGCCTCTACAGCATGCAGAGGGGCTGGCCGAGGTGAGGGCACTGGCGAGCGGGACCGTGGACCCTAGGGTTTTGGCGCCAGGAGACTTCGAATATCGGCGGGGGCTCAGAGGGCCTTGCCCGTTCTCCCTCCCTGAATGAACGGCGGCGCTCCTAGCAGCCTGGGTGGCGCCGGGGTGGCAGGGTGTGTCCGGCGGTGGGGCTTGGGGATCCCAAATCCCTGGCGTGGTGGCGCCAGGCCCCTTGGGAGGGGCCCCTCTGGGGCCGACCTAGCGTTAGGGTTAGCCCCCAGGAGGCTGGCAGACCCGATCCGCCGGCTCTGCCGCATGCGGAGGGGCTAGCCGAGGTGAGGGCGCTGGTGAGCGGGAGCATGGGCCCAAGCGTTTTGTCGCGGGGGACCTTCGAAGGTTGCCGGGGGCTCCGCAGGCCCTGCCCATTCTAACGCCCTGAATGAGGACGGCGCCCCTAGCGGGCCGGGTGGTGAGGAGCGGCAGCGTGCGTCCCGCGGTGGGGTTCAGGTGTCCCCAATCCCCAGCATGGCGGTGCCAGGCCCCTTGGGAGGGGCTCCTCTGGGGACGACCTAGGTTTAGGGTTAGCCCATAGGAGGCCAGCAGGCCCGAACCGCCGGCTGTGCGGTGAGCAGAGGGGCGGGCCAAGGTGAGGGCGCTGGCAAGCGGGAGCGTGGGCCCAGGCGTTTTGGCATGGAGGGCCTTCCTTTTTCGCTGGGGGCTTGTAGGGCCCTGCCCATTCTCACACCCTAAATGACCGGTGGCACCCCTAGCGGCCAGAGTGGCGGCGTGTCAGCAGGATGAGTCTGGAGCTGGGGCTCAGTGGTCCCCGATCCCCGGCGTGGTGGCTCCAGGCACTTGGGAGGGGTCTCTCGGGGGCCGACCTAGGGTTAGGGTTAGCCCAAAGGAGGCCGGGGCCCGATCCGCCCGCTGTGTGGCGAGGGGAGGGGTGAGCCGAGGTGAGGGCGCTGGTGAGCAGGAGCTTAGGCCCAAGCGTTTTGGTGCGGGGGGCCTTCGAAGGTCATCGTGGGCTCAGAGGGCCCTGCTGGTACTCCCTCCCTGAATGACCGGTGGCGCCCCTAGCATCCCGGGTGGCGGCGGGGCGGCAGGGTGAGTCTGGAGTAGGGCTCAGGGATCCAAATGCCCCGGCGTGGTGGCGCCTGGCCCCTTGGGAGGGGTCCCTCGGGGGCTGACCTAGGGTTAGGGTTAGCCCAAAGGAGGCCGGGGCCTGATCCGCCGGCTGTGCAGAGAACGGACGGGTGGGGCGAGGTGAGGGCGCTGGCGAGCGGGAGCATGAGCCCAAGCGTTTTGGCGTGTCGGGCCTTCGAATGTCACCGGGGGCTCAGAGGGCCCTGTCCGTTCCCCAGCCCCGAATGAGGACGGTGCCCCTAGCGAGCCGGGTCGCAGCGGGGCAGCAGGGTGAGTTCAGCCCTGGTGCTTGGGGGTCCCCAATCACCCACGTGGCGGTGCCAGGCCCCTTGGGATGGGCCCCTCGGGATCCGACCTCGGGTTAGGGTTAGCCCCAGGAGGCTGGCAGGCCCGATCCGCTGTCTGTGCGGCAAGAGGGGGGGTGGGATGAGGTGAGCACGCTGGCATGCGGGACCGTGGGCCCAAGCGTTTTGGCGCAGGGGGCCTTCGCTGGTCACCAGGGGCTCACAGGGCCCTGGCCGCTTTCCCGCCCTGAATGACCAGCAGCGCCCCTAGCGCCCCGGGTCGTGGTGGGGCGGCAGGGTGAGTCCAGCGCTGGTGCTCGAGGGTCCCCATGCCCCAGCGTGGCGGAGCCAGGCCCCTTGGGAGGGGCCCCTCGGGGGCTGACGTAGGGTTTGGTTTAGCCCCCAGGAGGCTGGCAGGCCTGATCCGCTGGCTGTGTGGCATGCGGAGGGGCTAGTCTAGGTGAGGGCGCTGGCGAGCGGTTCTGTGGGTCCAAGCGTTTTGGCGCGGGGGTCTTCAAATGTCGCCCGGGGCTCTGAGGGCCCTGCCCGTTCTCCCGCCCTGAATGAGGACAGCGCCCCTAGCGGGCCGGGTCACAGCGCGGAGGCAGGGTGAGACTGCCGCTGGTGCTCGGGGGTCCCCAAGCCCCGGCGTGGCGGAGCCAGGCCGTTTGGGAGGGGCCCCTCGGGCGCCGACGTAGGGTTTGTGTTAGCTCCAGGAGGCCGGCAGGACCTATCCGTCGGCTGTACTGTGAGCGGAGGGTGGGTCGATGTGAATGCACTGGCGAGTGGGAGCATGGGCCCAAGCATTTTGGCGAGCGGGCATTCGAAGCTTGCCGGGGGCTCGGAGAGCCCTGCCCGTTCTAACGCCCTGAATGACCGGCGGCGCCCCTAGCAGCCCGGGTGGTGGCGGGGCGGCAGGGTGAGTCAGTCGATGGGGCTCAGGGGACCCCAATCCCAGGTGTGGTGGCGCCAGGCACCTTGGGAGGGGCCCTTGGGGGCCAACCTAGGTTTAGGGTTATCCCCCAGGAGGCCTGCAGGCCCGATCCGCCAGCTGTGTGGCAAGTGGAGGGACGGGCCGAGGTGAGGGCGCTTGCGAACGGGAGCTTGGGCCCAAGCGTTTTGGCGCGGTGGGCCTTCAAAAGTCGCCGGGGGCTCGGAGGGCCCTACACGTTCCCCAGCCCCGAATGAGGACGGTGCCCCTAGTGAGCCGGGTCGCAGCAGGGCGGCAGGGTGACTTCGGCCCTGGTGCTCGGGGGTCCCCAATCACCCGCGTGGCGGCACCAGGCCCCTTGGGATGGGCCCCTCGGGAGCCGACCTAGGGTTAGGGTTAGCCCCAGGAGGCCGGCAGTCCCGATCTGCCGGCTGTGCAGCGAGCGGAGGGGCGGGCTGAGGAGAGGGTGCTGGCGAGCAGGAGCATAGGCCCAAGCGTTTTGGAGCGGGGGTCTTCGAAGGTCGCCGGGGCTCGGAGAGCCCTGCCCGTTCTCCCACCCTAAATAACCGGCGGCGCCCCTAGCAGCCTGGGTGGTGGCAGGGCAGCAGGGTAAGTAATGCACTGGGCTTGAGGGTCCCCAATCCCCGGCGTGACATTGCCAGGCCCCTTGGGAGGGACCCCTCGTGAGCAGACCTAGAGTTAGGGTTAGTTCCCAGGAGGCTGGCAGGCACAATCCGCTGTCTGTGCGGCGAGAGGGGGGGCGGACCGAGGTGAGGGCGCTTACTAGCAAGAAGCGTGGGCCCAAGCGTTTTGGTGTGGGGGCCTTCAAAGGTCACCAGGGGCTCGGAGGACCCTGCCCGTTCTCCCGCCCTGGATGACCGGCGGTGCCCCTAGAGGCCCAGGTGGCAGCGGGGCGGGAGGGTGAATCCAGCGCTGGGGCTTGTGGGTCCCAAATCCCTGGCGTTGCGGCACCAGGCCCCTTGGGAGGGGCCCCTCAAGGGCCGACCTAGGGTTAGGGTTAGCCCCCAGGAGACCGTCAGGCCCAATCCGCCAGCTGTGCAGCGAGCGGAGGGTGGGCTGAAGTGATGGTGCTGGCGAGCGGGAGCGTGGGCCCAAGGGTTTTGGTGCAGAGGGCCTTCAAATGGCGCCGGGGGCTCGGAGGGCCCTGTCCGTTGTTCTGCCCTGAATGACCGACGGCTCTCCTACCGGCCCGGGTGGCGGCGGGGCGGCACGGTGAGTCCAGCGCTGGGACTCGGGGGTCACCAATCCCAGGCATTGCAGCGATAGGCCCCTTGGGAGGGGCCCCTTGGGGGCCGACCTGGTGTTTGGGTTAGCCCCCAGAAGGCCGGCAGGCCCAATCCGCCAGCTCGCGGCGAGCGGAGGGGCGGCTGAGGTAAGGCGCTAGCGAGCAGGAGCATGGGCCCAAGCTTTTTGGCACGGGGGGCCTACTAAGGTCGCAGGGGCCTCGGAGGACCCTGCCCGTTCTCCAGCCCTGAATGATGGGCGACGCCCCTAGTGGCCCAGGTGGTGGCGGGGCAGCTGGGTGAGTCCGGAGCTGGGGCTGTGGGGGCCCAATCCCTGGTGTTGCGGTGCCAGGTCCCTTGGGAGGGGCCCCTCGGGGGCCGACCCAGGGTTAGCGTTAGCCCCCAGGAGGCCAGCCGACCCGATCCGCCAGCTTGTGGTGAGCGGACGGGGGGTCGAGGTACGGGCGCTGCGAGCGGAAGCGTGGACCCAAGTTCCTTGGTGCGGGGGGCCTTCGAAGGTCGCCGGGGGCTCAGAGGGCCCTGCCCGTTCTCCCGCCCTTAATGTCCGGTGTTGCCCCTACCGACCCAGTTGGCAGAAGGGCGGCAGGGTGAATCCGGCGCTGGGGCTGGGAGGTACCCTATCGCCGGCGTTGTGGGTCCAGGCCACTTAGGAGGGGACCTTAGGGGGCCGACCTATGTTTAGGGTTAGCCCCCAGGTGGCTGACAGGCACTATCCGCCTCCTGTGCGGCAAGCAGAGGGCCTGGCCGAAGTGAGGGTGCTGGCAAACGGGAGCATGGGCCCAAGCGTTTTGGCTCTGGGGGCCTTCAAAAGTCACCGATAGCTCGGAGGGCCCTACATGTCCTCCCGGCACTGAATGACCAGCGGCGCCCCTACCGGCCCGGTTGGCGGTGGGGCAGCAGGGTGAATCCGGCGCTGGGGCTCAGGGATCCCCAACCCCCGGCGTTGTGGTGCTAGGCCCCTGGGGAGGGGCCCCTAAGGGGCCAACCTAGGGTTACGGTTAGCCCCAAGGAGGCCGGCAGGCCGATCTGCTGGCTGTGCAGAGAGCGGAGGGGCAAACCGAGGTGAGGGCTCTGGCGAGCGGGTGCGTGAGCCCAAGCGTTTTGGCGAGGGGGTCTTCGAAGTTCGCCGGGGGCTCGAGGGCCCTGCCCATTCTCCCGCCCTCAATGACCTGCGGCGCCCCTAGCTGCCCGGATGTCGGAGGGGTGGCAGGGTGAGTCCGGCGCTGGGGCTTGGGGGTCCCCCATCCCCAGTTTGCGGCACCAGGCCCCTTGGGTGGGGGCCCTCGGGGACAGACCTAGGGATAGGGTTAGCCCCCAGTAGGCCGGCAGGCCCGATCCACCCGCTGTGCGGCGAGCGGAGGGGCGGGCTGAGGTGAGGGCGCTGGCGAGCAAGAGCTTGGGCCCAAGCGTTTTTTCGCGGAGGGCTTCGAAGGTCGCTGGGGCCTCGGAGGGCGCTGCCCGTTTTCCTGCCCTTAATGAACGACAGCGCCCCTAGTCGCCAGGGTGGTGGCAGGGGGGCAGGTTAAGTCCAGCGCTGGGGATCGGGGGTCCCCCATCCCCGGCGTTGCGGCACCAGGGCCCTTGGGAGGGGTCCGTCGATGGCCGACCTAGGCTTAGGGAGATTCCCCAGGAGGACGGCAGCCCCGATCCGCCAGCTCTGCGGCAAGCGGAGGGGCAAGCTGAGGTGAGGGCACTGGGGAGCGGGAGCGTGGGCCCAAGCGTTTTGGCGCGGGGGGCCTTCGATGGTCGCCGTGAGCTCTGATGGCCCTGCCCGTTCCCCCGCCCTTAATGACCGGCGGCACCCTAGCGGCCAGGGTGGCGGTGGGGAGGCAGCGTGAGTCCGGAGCTGGGGCTCAGGATTCCCCAAGCCCCGGCGTGGCGGTGCCAGGCCCCTTGGTGGGGCCCCTCGGGGGCCGAAGTAGGGTTTGGGGTTATCTCCCAGGAGTCCGGCAGGCCCGATCTGCCCACTGTGCGATGGGCGGAGGTGCGGGTCGAGTTGAGGGCGATGGCGAGTGGGAGCGTGGGCCCCAGTGTTTTGGTGCCCTGAGCCTTCGAATGTTGCCATGGCTCGGAGGGCCCTGCCCGTTCTCCCGCCCTGAATGACCGGCGGCGCCCCTAGGGGCCAGTAGGGGAGGGGCGGTAGAGTGAGTCTGGCACTGTGGCTCAGGGGTCCCCAATCCCCGACGTTGTGGCACCAGGCCTTTGGAAGGGGCCCCTCGGGGTCCGACCTAGGGTTAGGGTTAGCCCCCAGGAAGCAGGCTGGCCTGATCCGCTAGATGTTCGGTGAGCGGAAGGGCGACCTGAGAAGAGGGCGCTGGCGAATGGGAGCGTGGGCCCAAATGTTTTGGTGCGGGAGGCCTTCTAAGGTCAGCGGGGGCTCAGAGGGCCCTGCCCTTTCTTCCGCCCTGAAATTCTGGCAACGCCCCTAGCGGCCTGGGTGGTGGTGGGGCAGCAGGGTGAGTCCGGCGCTGGGCCTGGGGTTCCCCAATCCCCGGCATTGCGATGCCAGGCCCATTAGGAGGGGCCCCATGGGGACAGACCTAGGGTTAGGGTTACACCCAGAAGCCCGGCAGGCGGGATCTGCCAGCTGTGTGGCGAGAGGAGGGGTGGGTCGAAGTGAGTGCGCTGACAAACAGGAGCGTGAGCCCAAGCGTTTTGGCACGGGGGGCCTTCAAAGGTCGCTGGGGGCTCGGAGGGGCCTGCCAGTTCTGCCGCCCTGAATGACCGAGGGTGCCCCTAGCAGCCCGGGTGATGGCGCGGGGGCAGGGTGAGTTCGCAGCCGGGGCTCGGGTTCCCCGATCCCTGGCGTTGCGGCGCCAGTCCCCTTGGGAGGGGCCCCTCTGGGGCCCAGCTTGGGTTAAGGTTAGCCCCCAGGAGGGTGGCAGGCGCGATCCGCCAGCTCTGCGGCGATTGGAGTGGTGTGCTGAGGTGAGGTCGCTGGCGACCGGGAGCGTCGGCCCAAGCGTTTTGGCGCGGATGGCCTTCGTAGTCGCCAGAGGCTCGGAGGGCGCTGCCCGTTCTCCCGCCCTGAATGACCGGCGGTGCCCATAGCGGCCCGGTTGGCGACGGGACGGCAAGGTGAGTCCAGCACTGGGGGGGGTCCCCAATCCCCGGCGTGGCTGCACCGGACACTTGGAAGTGGTCCCTCGGGGGCCGACCTAGGGTAGGGTTAGCCCAAAGGAGGCCGGCAGGCCCGATCCTCCAGCTGTGCGGCGAGCAGAGGGGCAGGTTGAGATGAGCGATTTGTCGAGTGGGAACATGGGCCCAAAGTTTCGGCGTGAGGGGCCTTCGAATTTTGCCAGGGACTCAGAGGGTCCTGTCCGTTCTTCCGTCCTGAATGACCGATGGCGCTCCTCACGGCACTGGTGGCAGCGGGGCGGCAGGTTGAGTCCGGTGCTGGGTCTCGGGGGTCCCCAATGCCCGGCTTTGCGGCGCCAGGCCCCTTGGGAAGGGCCATTTGGGGGCAGACCTAGGGTTAGGGTTAGCCCCCAGGAGGCCCACAGGCCCGATCCACCGGCTGTGCAGTGAGCGGAGGGGTGGTCCGAGGTGAGGGTGCAGGTGAGCAGGAGCTTGGGCCCAATCGTTTTGGCGCGGGGGGTCTTCGAAGGTCGCCAGGGGCTCGGAGGGCCCTGCCCATTTTCCCGCCCTGAATGACTGACGGCACTCCTAGCAGCCCAGTTGGCGGTGGGGCGGCAAGGTGAATCCCGCGCTGGGGCTCGGGGTCAGCAATCCCAGGCGATGTGGCGCCAGGCCCCATCCATCGGAGGGGCCCCTCGGTGGCCGACCTACGGTTAGGTTTAGCCACCAGAAGGCAGGCTGGCCCAATCCGCCAGCTATCCGGTGAGCGGAGGGGCAGGCCAAGGTGAGGGCGCTGGCGAGCGGGAGCCTGGGCTCAAGCGTTTTGGCGCAGGGGCCCTTTGAAGGTCGCCGGGGGCTCCAAGGGCCCTGCCCGTTTTCCAGCCTTGAATATCCGGCCGCACCCCTAGCGGCCCAGGTGGCGGCAGGACGGCAGGGTGAGTCCGGCGCTGGGGCATGGGGGTCCCCAATCCCCGGCGTTGTGGTGCCAGGCCCCTTTGGAGGGGCCCTTTGGGGACCGAACTAGTGTTAGGGTTAGCCCCCGGGAGGCCGGCAGACCCTATCCGCCAGGTGTGCATCGAGTGGAGTGGCGGGCCGAGGTGAAGGAGCTGGCAAGCGGGAGTGAGGGCCCAAGCGTTTTGGCGTGGGGGGACTTCGATGGTCGGCAGGGGCTCGGAGGGCCCTGCCCGTTTTCCCGCCCTGAATGATCGGCGGCGCCCCTACCAGCCCGGGTGGCAGCGGGGCAGTAGGGTGAGTCCAGCGCTGGGGATCGTGGATTCCCAATCCCCAGCGTTGCGGCGCCAGGCCCCTTGGGAAGGGCCCCTAGTGGGCTGAACTAGGGATACCAATAGTCCCCAGGAGGCCAGCAGGCCCAATCCGCTGGCTATGCGACTAGCGGAGGGGGGGGGGCGAGGTGAGGGTGCTGGCGAGCGGGAGCATGGGCCCAAGCGTTTTGGCGAGGGGGGCCTTCGAAAGTCGCAGGGGGCTCAGAGGGCCCTGCCCATTCTCCCGCCCTGAATGACTGACAGCGCTCCTAGCGGCCAGGGTGGCGGTGGGTCAGCAGGGTGAGTCCAGTGCTGAGGCTTGGGCGTCCTGAATCCCTGGCTTGCGGCACCAGGCCCCTTGGGAGGGGCCCCTCGGGCACCGACCTAGCGTTAGGGTTAGCTCCCAGGAGTCGGCAGGCCCGTATGCCGGCTGTGCAGCGAGCGGAGGGGTGGGCCGAGGCAAGGGTGCTGGCGAGCAGGAACATGGGCCCAGGCGTTTGGCGCAGGGGGGCTTCGATGGTCGCTGTGGGCTCGGAGGGCCCTGCCCGTTCTCCCGTCCTGACTGACTGGCAGCGGCCCTAGAAGCCCGGGTGGCGGTGGGGGTGGCAATGTGAGTCCGGCGCTGCGGCTCGGGGGTCACCAATCTCCGGCATTGTGGCACCAAGCGCCTTGGGAGGTACGCCTCGGGGGCTGACCTAGGGTTAGAGTTAGACCTCAGGAGGCCGGCAGGCCCAAAACGCCAGCTGTGTGGCGAGCAGATGGGCGAGCCGAGGTGAGGGCGCTGGCGAACGGGAGCGTGGGCCCAAGCGTTTTGGCGCGGGGGGCCTACGAAGGCCCCAGGGGCCTCGGAGGTCCCTGCCTGTTCTCCCTCCCTGAATGACCGGCGGCACCTGTAGCGGCCCGGGTGGTGGCGGGGCTGCAGGGTGAGTCTGGCGCTGGGGCTCGGGGGTCCCCAATCCCCGGTGTTGCAGCAATAGGAACCTGGGATGGCCCACTCGGGGGCCCACCAACGGTTAGGGTAACACCCAGGAGGCCGGCAGTCCCGATCCACTGGCTCTGCAGCGAGCGGAGGGGCGGACCGAGGTGAGGGCGCAGGCGAGCGGGAGCAAGGGCCCAAGCGTTTTGGCGCGGGGGGCCTTCGAAGGTCACCAGGGGCTCGGAGGGATCTGCCCATTCTCCCTCCCTGAATGACCGACGGTACTCCTAGCGACCCAGGTGGCGGCGGGGAGAGACCTTCAGTCCGGCGCTGGGGCTCGGGGGTCCCCAATCCCAGGCATTGCGGTGCCAGGCCCCTTTGGAGTGGCCCCTCAGGGGCCAACCTAGGGTTATGGGTAGTCCCCAGATGGAGGGCAGGCCTCGTCCACCGGCTCTGCGGCGAGCAGAGGGGCGGGCCGAGGTGAGGGCGCTGAGGAGCAGGAGCGTGAGCTCAAGCATTTTGAATGGGGCGGCCTTCGAAGGTCGCCGCGGGCTCGGAGGGCCCTGCCCGTTCTCCCACCCTGAATGACCAGCGGCACCCTTAGCGGCCCGGGTGTCAGCGTGGCGGCAGAGTGAATCCAGCGCTGGGGCTCGGGGGTCCCTAATACCTGGCGTTGCCCCGCCAGGCCCTTTGGGACGGGCCCCTCGGTGGCCAACCTAGGGTTAGGGTTAGCCCCCAGGAGGCTGGCAGGCTCGATCAGCCCATGTGCAGTGAATGGAGGTGTGGGTCGAGGTGAGATAGCTGGCGAGCGGGAGCGTGGGCCAGAGCATTTTGGCTTTGCCTTGGGGTGCCTTCAAAAGTCACAGGTGGCTCGGAGGGTCCTGCCCGTTCTGTCGCCCTGAAGGACTGGCAACGCCCCTAGCTCCCCATGTGGCGGTGGGGCGGCAGGGTGCATCCGGCGCTGGGACTTGGGGGTCCCCAATCAATGGCATGCGGCGCCAGGCCACTTGGGAGGGGCCCCTCGGTGGTGACCTAGGGTTAGGGTTAGACTCCAGGAAGCCAGCAGGCCCGATCCGCCAGCTCTGCACCGAGCGTAGGGGTGGGCCGAGGTTAGGGCGCTGGCGAGCAGAAGGGAGGGAGCCAGAGTTTTTGCGCAGGGGGCCTTCGAAGGTCACAGGGGGATCGGAGGGCCCTGCCCGTTCTCCCTTCCTGAATGACTGGCAACGCCCCTAGCGCCATGGGTGCTTGCGGGGTGGCAGAGTGAGTCCAGCACTGGGGCTCGGGTTCCCAAATCCCCGGCATTGTGGTGCCAGGCTCCTTGGGAGGGGGCCCTCGGGGGCCGACCTAGGGTAAGTGTTAGCCCCCAGGAGTCCAGCAGGCCCGTTCCGCCAGCTCTGAGGCAGGTGGAAGGGCAGGCCGAGGTGAGGGCGCTGGCAAGAGGGAGTGTGGGCCCAAGCGTTTTGGCGCGGGGGGCCTTCAAAGGTCACTGGGGACTTGGAGGGCCCTGCCTGTTCTCTCGCCCTGAAAGACTGGCGGCGCCCCTAGCCGCCCACGTTGTTGCGGGGCAGCAGGGTGACTCCGGCACTGGGCTCAGGGGTCCCCAATCCCCGGCGTTGTGGCACCAGGCCCCTTGGGAGGGGCCCCTCAGGAGGCCGGCAAACCCGGCGCTAAGTGGCTCTGGTAATATAACAAAAATGCCATACACTTATCTGTAAGAAATAACAGTGTACAGGAACCCTCTTAGCCCTAACATCATCCTTTGTGAATATGGAAGCCAGCCCCAAAGTGGTCGTGGAAGTCTGACGAACGCGCTAAGCACTTTTCTCTGAGTCACCACAATATACAGGGAAAGACCAATGTACATTATCTTTCATGAGTAGGAAGCATTAATGAAAAGGTTCTGGAATTTCGAGGACTCTGAC
The DNA here is from genome assembly GCF_024610735.1 of Ursus americanus. NCBI lineage: Eukaryota > Metazoa > Chordata > Mammalia > Carnivora > Ursidae > Ursus > Ursus americanus. Next base: position 187,963 of record NW_028273728.1, on the reverse strand, counting down.
CCATCCTTATTGGTAATAAACCACCGTGTACAGGAAAACACCTTCAACTCTCATCAGCCTCCTCAATCCAGATTCCAATTCAACTTTGGGTGTGTAGGACTAGGGAAATGTCCACATCTTATTGCTAAGAAAGAACGATGTCAGGGTAATGCCCTTCAAGTCACCTCAGCCTTCCTGAAGATGGAATCAAGAATCAAGGTTGTTATGTTACCATGAGGTAAGGAAGATGAGCATATAAGTGAGAAACAACAGTGGGCAGGACCTCTCTTCCAACGAACAGTATCTTTGCTTAATGTTGAATCCCTATGGTAAATGGTTGTGGGCATTTGTGAGGTCAAAATCTGAAGTGATTTGAAAAACCTCTTGGCCATTCATAGATGAGACTAAGGTAGTTGGGGACCACTAGGCAGTGATTTGTCCACTGTCAAAAATATGAAAAGATAAAAGAGACAGATGAGGTCTCCTCAGGCATTGTCCTTTATCCTCATCCTCCGTGAGGATGGCCATCTTTGGACAGCTCAGTGGCAGGGTCTCATTCACAGTGGGGGCATCTGTTCCTCACAGATATCAGGCAGGGAAAAGGATTTTGTTCTCTGTGCCAGCCCAGCCACAGCTGAGTGTCACAGCACCCTCTCATGGGCTCATAAGAGTTTAACTGTCACCAGGCAGGTCATTGTATTTGATAAACCACTGTGAGAGTTTGCAATTGCCTTCATCTGCAACCTCCAAGAAGCAAATGCAGGTCTCTGGTACCACGTGAAGTCATGTGAAGGCATCATGAGAAAGTGTCCTTTTGCTTAAGAAAAACATGGCTGGGGCTCCTGGCTGGCTCAGCCAGTTAAGCATGTGCCTTTGGCTCAGGTTATGATCCCAGGGTTCTGGGATCGAGCCGAGGCTCCCTGCTCAGCAGGAAAGGAGGTAGGGAAATAGAACCCACAGAGAATGTGAATAAAGGGGAGTGAAATGGAACTTGGTCTGTGTTTTGCTTTAGGGATTGGAAGTTAGTTTTTTCTCAATTGTGATTGTTCTTGAAACAATAAAGCTATATTGTTTTTTTTACCTTTAATTTTTTTCTAATAACAATTTTTTATTATGATATGTTAGTCACTATACAGTATTTCCTTAGTTTTTGATGTACTGTTCCGTGATTCATTATTTGCATACAACACCCAGTGCTCCACGCAATATGTACCTTCCTTAATACCCATCACTGGCCCATCCCAATCCCCCACCCCTCTCCTCTCTGAAGCCCTCAGTTTGTTTCCCAGAGTCCATAGTCTCTCGTGGTTCATTCCCCCTTCTGTTTGCGGTCCATTGTCTAAAGGGACAGACAGTGGAAGTTCACCAAATATAAGATCGAAATTTCATTGTTCATGATAGATGCCGCCAAGTAGTTCCCAGACATTTCATTCTACTGCAGTAATTCATTACACCTGTGCAGGTGCACGTGGAAAACAATTGATACATTCATAGTGGTAATAAAACACGCCCCTCAGTAGTAGAATAATAGAGGATGCATATGTGTAAAATCATTCGACTACAGCTTCCATGCTTTCCCTTTGGTTCCTTATTATCTATGAAATTGGACAATTTTTGTTCTCTAGGCTTAAAACTCATTGTCAGTATTCAGAGTTTTTCAATGCTGATCTTCTCCTGTATAAGTTACCAAAAACCTAAAATATGTATGAACTTTAAAAAACGCTATATTGAAAATGACAGCAGAGAAGTTCCATTTTGTGAATATTGTGTCAATGGATCTCTATTTTGACATCAGTGTTCATTAGAAATGATGACATTTCATATGAGTATAAATATCAATGTGAAAAAGAAATGGTAGGAAGAACCTTGAATGTTTAAGTAATTGGTGAAATGACAGGTGTCTGTGTGTGTGTGTGTGTGTGTGTGTGTAATTGATTTTCAGTGAATGGTTCAGCTTCTTGTAGGGCCTCCGAGAGAGCCCAGGTGAACCTTTCAATGAGTTGGTATCTGTTTTCAGAACATGGGAATCTCTTAGTCCAATAGTCAATCAGGCAAGCTTTGAGGTCTTAAAGAGTTTCAGTCCTCAGCGACGGTGTTGCAGACCCTTGTGAGCAAACCTTAGGGTATGCTCAGAGCCCTCATTAGCAGGTACCAAAGTGTGAAGATTTCAGACATCATTTCCCAAAGAAGTACCTCTTGAGTCTCTGTCCTTGTCAGTTCCCTACACTTCCTTACACTAGTTATGTGATCAGTGTGTTTCAGGATAATCCCCACATGTGAGTTTTGCTATTTCCTACTAGTCCTATCTGTTTCTCATCTTCTTCTTTTATGGTAGGGGTTGGGAAGCAACATGTGTGGTGGAGGAAGGGGTGTGGTAGTTGTCTGCCTTCAGAGGACCGAATAATGCCTAGAAATTGTACTGTAGTTTCAGGTCAATTGTCCATCCTCTGAGTGTCAGGAATTCCATCACTTTACTTTGATGCTAGTCTGTTCTTCAAGCTTCCTCAGAAATAAGGACGTCAACCATCTAGGGAATAATGGTTTGTGTGTATGTTTTCATTTTAGGAAAGGCCTTGCTGTTCCTGAAAATAATACTGTAGAGCACCCTTTCCTGTTCTTATTGACCATCAGTCAATCTTTTGTGAATTATTCGTTTATAAATAGACTTTTTATGGTTGATGAGCAGGAATTCTTTATTGACAAGTCTTGTCAGTGTGTGTATTGCAAATCTTTACTTCCCAGCCTGCGGTTCACTTTTTCATTTTCTTATGGTCATAAGATAAGGAGAAATGTCACATTTTTATGAAGTCCCACTGAATTCTTTTAAATGGTTAGTGCACCCTATGTCCTACCCCAAGATTGACAGGTTCTACGTTTTCTTTCAGAAACTGTCCAATGGGAAGCTACAATCCATCTCAAATTTATAAATTGGATTTTTAATTCTAATAGGGTATTTATAGACTGTTTTGGATTTTCTATGTACACAATCGTATTATCTGTGAATAGTCACAATTATCCCCTCAATTCGTTATACTTTTTGTTTCTCTTGCCTTCTAACACTGGTAGATTCTCTGATGCAACGTTGAATAGAGCAGCGTTGTTTGAAGATTTTAATATACCTTTCTCAATATCTGACAGAAAAAGCAGACAAAACATTGGTAAAAATGTGACCTAATTGAAATATAGGGAACATTCCATAATAAGTGCAGAATACATTATTTCAAGTGGTCATAGACTCTTTACCCAAATAGATGATAGGTGGGGCCACGAATCAAGTCTACAAATGTTAAACCCTGAAATTAACTAGAGTCTATTCTTAGACCACAGGGGAATTGAGCCACAGTCATAGCGAAAATAAAACTAGGAAGTCCTTCAATGTTTAAAAATTAAATGGAACTTTGCTACATATCCTAAAGGTCAGAGAAGGAATCTCAATGGAAATTCTGAACCTTTTCTACATGAGGGCTCACACACAATGGCACTTTCTTTGTGAAGAGCATTATAATAACCTAGACAGGAGTTGAGCCTTAAGTCAGAGTTCTGCCTGCCCCAGCCACACCTGGCAGCCTTGGCCTGTGGTCCCCCTCAGCTGTCCTTTCTGGTGGCCCTGAGCTAAGGGGGTCAACATGGCATATGGAAATGGGAAGCTCCCCTCTCATAGTGATGACGGTGCCCCCTCCCCAGCTGCCTTTTCTGGTTGCTCTGAGCTAAGGGGGTCAACATGGCCGTATGGAAATTAGAAGCTCCCCACTCTTAGTGATGACGTTGCTATGGTATCGTCCTCACCAGTCCAACAACATGATTTCTGAGTGAAATATGACACAAGAGCGACTTCTTGGCCTTCCTTCAGGTTTGAAAATCATCTGGTGAGTCATCTATTAGGAATATGGATTCAACATGTGTTCTTTCTTCTGGAAAAGAAATAGACCCAATAGCAATTATGGCTTCCTGAGCCCCTGTTCCTGAGAGACATCATACTGGCTCTTTGTGGCATTCTGCCTCTTAAACTTCTCAACTAGGGTGTAGATATTTTTAGGCACATTTTCAGGTGGTTAGACAGGGACTCAGATGATATGAGTCACAGAGGATTTTAGTGTCAGAAACCTAAGTGGGATCCCCAAATTGACTCCAAATCCCTTGTTGTTCCATACAGGGTACTATTTCCCTCTTATCTCTGGTCTTCTCGATCTGGAAACCTATCAAGTATCAGGATTTTCTTGTCATGTGGAAAACTGGAACGAATTCAGCGGGCCTTTTCACCTCTGCCCATGGTGATCATTAAGATCATTATCTCAGTGGAGGACTCTGGGTAAGATACTCAAAGATCCTTAGGAGTAGAGACAGTATAATATTTTTCTGGTATTGAAGTCACTGAAACCAACTATCTTTTTTAGTCGATTCAGGCTCTGGTATGTTCAGAGGGTGCTGTAAAACAGGTCTGAAATAGTATTTAAAAACACTCAGCTCAGCCTCTTCTACAACGTGAGCCAATGCTTATAAACATGGCTAAAATATTCCCTTACCTACGATGACTTCCCAGCCATCCTAGTGTTTATATGGTATGACTGTGTCTTACATTAGTCAACATTTGCAGAGAAAGAACTTAGTGCATCCAGGGGGCACTTCATGTTGAAATTAGTTTGTGACAATGAGCTACTGTGTTTTATTCTGCAGTCCAAGGGAATGGTGCCAGACATCTCTAAGGTGTCTAGCAGTTCTACAATTCTGATTTTAAGTGGTCTGTGTGCTTCAGCGATTTGGGCTGGAGAAGGGCAGGAGTCCAGAGACTGTGAACACTTCTGTTACCTGTGCTGACCATGGAGCAGGTAGCCTTCTGTGGGCATCATTTTGATTTCTTGGTACTCTTGTGAAAGGTGCTTTTGTCTCAAATTCCTCCATTTAGGAGTAATTATAATGATGAAAGTAATTTTTATCTTATATCATCTGTGGGCCCTGATCCTGCGATCCCAGGGAAGCTATCCTTTAACATTTTACCCGGCTCAAAATGATTGGGCAAAAACTCAAAGCATGGGCCCTATTTCTGCCCCAAGCACATGTTTTACATCTGCTTCAAGAAGAAAACAATAACCAAAATGCCAACAAGAAGTTAAGAAAATATAAAGAACCTCTTTGGCTCCCATAAGATTAAAGTCATACTGACATGTACATACTGAAAATGCATGAAATCATTGCATTTCCTAAAGCCCAAGCCTTGGATGTTGGGAGAGCCACTGACCTTGCCCAGAACCAGGCACACCCCAGCAGGGAGGGCTGGTGCAGAAAGGGAAGGGGCAGGACTCTGAGGGTGGTCTGCAGCCAGAGGGGTTCCTGGAAGGGGCCAGGTGTGTGGAGGGAGCCCGGCCCAGAACCCCACCCATGCCTGAGCTGGGTGTTGGGTAGAGGAGGCGCCTTTTGGACCCCCTGCACTTTCAGGGTTCCAGGGGCTTGAGGGCGGGTTGCCTGGCATCCCAGGGGCTGGGGTACCACGTTGCCTGACCAATCACCGCTTGGGGGTGGAGCAACGTCTCTGTGGGCTGTTCCAGAGTTGCAGTGGGGTGCAGACCTGGGGCAGAAGAAGGGGCACTGGGAGAGAGAGAGTAGCCCTGTGGAAGTCACTGCTGGTTAGTGAGCAGCGTGCACCGAGGGTGGGGGGGGGTCCAGGGGTAGGGTGCGCCCCAGGTGGGAGGCAGGGTTCTGGAAGGGCACCTGGAGAGGGTTCATTGTGGGAACTCAGGTGAGTTTTCTTTATCCCTTTAAAGTCTCTTCTGCCCCATGTCCTCAACTGGCCTTAATCCCCATACCTGTGAACTCCAGGGCACCCACTCACCTGAGCTTTTGTGGGATTGGTTGCAGAATTTCAGGGTTTCCCCTGTTCCCCGGGAAGAGTGCGGGGAAGGACCTCACAGAGTCCCCACCTTCAGTGATGTGTCCCCCGGTTCTCTGACACAGTGCAGGTGATGCATCTTGAGCAGTACCCCAAGTTCAGCAGGGGGTGCCCTGGTCCCCCAGGCACAGGTGTGGCAGTAGCAAGCCCCAGAGCCATCCCCCAACTTCAGCATTATGGCCCGTGTGCCCGCAGGTTAGTGGTAATTGGCTGTTAGAATCATGCAGGAAAATCCTCCAATTCGGGGCCTGAAGGAGGGCGTAAACCAGACCCCACTCTAATTGCATTGGGAATAGATGAATTGAGGGTTTCTTTAGAAGAGTAAGTCTGCTTTCCAGAAAAGGCAAGGTCATTGGTCTATTGAGAATGAAGATAATTACTGATAAACAACAAGTATGTGTTGCCCCTTCACCCAGAAACCGAAGCAGGTGTGCAGGCTTTAGGTCAAAGATGCCTTCTTCTCCTCACCTGACAGCACTTCTCTGCTCTGGCTCCAAGAAACATGAGGTTTTGAACGTCAGCATCGGAGTCAGCGAGGCAGCTTGTCACAGGACGCCAGTGTTCAGAGAAAGCACAGGTATGTTTGGCAAAATGTCCTATCTATGTCAGGGCTGGAGGTAAAACCTCTCATTATCGCAAAACCTCCTGGGCTTTTCTCTTTTCTCTAGTTGAGCCACAAAGAAAAATTGAAGTAGCTGTCAGCATTCTGGGTTTGGTGCAAGAATTACTTAATTTCCCTGCAGGTAGAACTTTGCAGGGGATCACAATTTCTCTGTCCATTTATTGCTTACAAATGTATTTTGACCATCTGTTTCCTAGGAACCCTCTTTTATTAGAAAGGGAAGGTGAGATTCACTCTGTGCCTGTTTGTAACATCTAATTTGTTCCTTCATCTAACAGTGTTTATTCAATTGGGCCTAAGATATGGTTGAGTGGCCAGCATCTAGAGTTGGGTGGCTTTTTTCATCTGATACAAACTTGGATGATGTCATTTGACAAAGGTGATGTTTCATCATTGATTAGTTTATTCATCAGAAGAGTTAAAATTAGGGTGGAGGGGAAATTCAAAATTATCCAAACCGGCCTGTTCCTGTTTAAAAGTTCAGTTTGACTTTCTAGTTTTACTAAATGTATTATCTCGATATTTTGAGGTGCCATATTCTCTCTGTAGTTTCTTTGGTGGTGGAGTCAGAAGGAGAGTCTGGGAATTCTTTTGGATAGTGGCATGCTGGTGGCTTCAAGGGGCTTGGCGTTAGGAGCCTTGGGGTGAAGTCTGCAACTGCTTGCCTGACCCTGGGTGCATCTCCCAGAGGTTTTGTTTCCTCTTATGAAATTGCCAGCAGATAATGTTCTGCTTAAAGGGGAACCCTCCCATCCTGTTGGTGGCAATGCAAAGTGGTGCAGCCAGTCTAGGAAACAGTGTGGGGGTTCCTCAAAAAGTTAAACATCGAACAACCACATGATCCAGGAATTGCTGTACTAGGTATTTACCCAAAGGATACAAAAATGCAGATTCAAAGGGGGTACATGCACCATGATGTTTATAGCAGCAATGTCCACAGTAGCCAAACTATGGAGAGAATCCCAACGTCCATGCACTGATGAATGGATAAAGCAGATGTGGGATACATATATATACTGGAATATGACCCAGCTTCAAAAAGAATGAAATCTTACCATTTGCAAGGATGTGCATGGATCTAGAGTGTATTAAGCTAAGCAAAATCAGTGAGGAAAGACAAATATCCTATGCTCTCACACTTGTGGAATTTCAGAAAGAAAACAGATGAACAGAGTGGAGGGGTGATGAGAGGCAAACAAGGAAATAGACTAAACCTTGGAGAACAAACTGAGTGTTGCTGCAGGACAGGGGCGTGGGCGATGAGTTAAATGGGTGAGGGGTATTAAGGAGGGCACTTGTGATGAGCACCGGGTACTGTATGCAGGTGAGGAATCACTAAATCCTACCCCTGAAGCGAATATTCCATGGCATGTGAACTAACTGGAATTTAAGTAAGAGGAGAAAGGAAAAAGTGTTCTGCTTCATGAAGAGTGAGGTAAAATTGTAGTGAATTGGGCTGTAGTCTTCTATAGATGATATTTGTAAAACACCCTGTTGTAGGATACACTAGTTGCTTATCACATAAGGAGTCCTCAGAAAGCTGCAATGAAAGATTCAGGTCTCAGAGCATGTTCATGTTCCACTGATATGTTACAGTTTGCACAGGTAGGAAAGAAGGTGGAGAGAAAGGCAACAGAAGGGGAAAGTAGGTGTGAACCTTTCAGTAGTTAGCATTATAGCTTTCTCATGAAAGCCTTGCGCCATGTGATTTTGGAAGAAGAGGGGAATCCGGGAGCTTTGCAGGAGACGGGGGAGTTCCAGGTCTGGGTAAAGCTGACAGGGGTCCCAGATGAGAGCTGAATGCATTCTGAAGCAGGGTGTGGGCAGGGTGGGCTCCAGGGGTGGCTGTGGGTCTCCTGGATGAGAGTTGTGACAGGTGAGGGCTGTCTGCAAATTCCTGGCTGAGGACAAGTGAGGCACAGGCAGAGAACCTTCTTCTGAGCCACCAGCCTCACCCAACACACACAGCCTCAACTTCTGTCCCTGTCACTCCAATTCAGACTTCTCAGAAGGTGAGTTAGAACACATCAAGAGCATTCAAAACAGAAGGGAAACCATGTGCAAAAGCTCTGGGGCAGGAGAATTCCAGGTATGTCCAGGAGCAGCTAGAAGCCCCTGTGGCCACAGGAGACAGCTTAGGACATGAGCTCAGAGAGGTGAAAGAGGGTGACAGAAAGCCATTCCAGGGCTATAACCCCATGAGACGCTGTTTCACTAGGCCATCTTGGCTACAGTGTTGAGAACAGATGACAGAGAGTTGAAGATGGCAAGGCAGGTCAATGATGAAGCTTTTCCAGGAACTCAGGCACTGTGGACGAGACAGGTGGCCTTGAATGGTGTGGTTAGACTTATTCTGGGTCCATTTTGAAGATGAAGCTCACAGGATTTGCTGATGAGTTAGATATTAGGAGCAGGAGAATGGAGGAGTTGGGGTAACTCCCAGCTGTTGTGGGTTGTCCTGATCGAGGGGAAGGAGAGGGTTTCTCGGGGCGTAGGAGGTAGTCCGTGTTCCGCATGCTGAGGAAGGTGCCTTTCCAGGTGGATCTGCTGAGGTTTGTGTCTGGGAGAACCTTTCACATCTCCTCCCTCATCAATGCTCAAGTAAAAGTATCCCCCACTTTTTAAACGTTCACAGTAAGACACTGGGCTTTCTTGAAAGAACTACGTTATTACCCAGCTTCAGTAAGAGGAAGAGACCTGAAGAGGATTTTCCTCTTATGAAAAAAGGTGAACAGTGAGAATCGCGGTCAGCATCTGTTTTGGGGAGAAGCACGACAGAGGCGGCGTGCACCCCAACCAGCTCCTTCCGCTGGGAACCACTCTCCACATCCAGCCACCAGCACTTTGAATGGTGTCCGTGATCCTCTGTGCTTTATCTTCATTTATGCCGGGCCTCCCTTAGAAACTTGTGTGCTGAGGCCTAAGAAAAGCCAAAGAGAAGGAATTTTGGAGTCTGAGCACACTGTCTACTTGTTCCGTGTAAATTAACGGCCATTCCTTCTTTACACCATTTCTGCTGTGCAAGGTTTCTCAGAAGCCCTGTACTTTCAAAGGGCAGGGAAACCTATACCCCATGCTGCGGGGTTAGTTTTAGTCTCCATGCTGGACAGAACATTTCATGACTGTCAGATTTTCTCACTCAAACATTGAGAGTTTGAACACCTTCACCCGTTTCTACCACCCCATCCCTGAATCTGGAACCTACCAATCTGCTCTCAGTATCTATGCGTTCAGTATTTGTTTATTCCACGTGGAATGTACATGACAGCATCTGGTATTGGTCTTTCTGTGTCTGAGTTACTTGGAATAAGGCCCCCAAGGTCTGTGTTTCCATGCCTGGTTATTGTGAATAATGCTGCAGTGAACGTGGGAGTGCTTCTGTCTTTTTGAGGCAGTATTTTTGTGTTCTCCAAATCAATACTCAGTAGAGCCATTACTGGGTCATGTGGTAGTTGTATTTATTTTTTCAGGAACCTCCATATCATTTGTCACAGTGGCTGCACCAATTTCCATTCCCACCAACAGTGCACAGTGTCTCCTCGTCTGCACACCCATGACCCCACATGGTGTCTGTCTCTGGGACAATTTCTGTTCCAACAGTTGTGAGGGGATAGCCGATTGTGGGTTTGACTGATGTTTCCCTGACGAAGATTAGTGATGTCGAACATCTTTTTCTGTCTGTTGACACCTGTGTGCCATCTTTGGATTGTTTCTATTCACATATTCCCCCCATTTTTTTAAAGATTTTTTTTATTTATTCATTTGACAGAGATAGAGACAGCCAGCGAGAGAGGGAACACAAGCAGGGGGAGTGGGAGAGGAAGAAGCAGGCTCCCAGTGGAGGAGCCTGATGTGGGGCTCGATCCCAAAACTGGGATCACGCCCTGAGCTGAAGGCAGACGCTTAATGACTGCACGATCCAGGCGCCCCTCCCCCCATTTTTTATACAGTTTTTTTTATTTGTATGAGTGTTGTGTGTATTTTGGATATTAGCGTCTTCTAACACATATGATTCGCAGATACTTTTTTCTTATTCAGTCAGTGGCCTTTTAAGTTTTTGCTGGTTTCTTTTGCCGTGTGGAAGATTTCAGTTTGATGTTGTTCCACTTGTTTATTTTTGCTTTTGTTGCCTTTGCATTTGGTGTCCGATCTGAAGACTCTTTGCCAAAACCAATGTCGAGAGACTTAGTACCTGTGTCTTCTTGGAGGTTTATGGATTCAGGTCTTATGTTCAAATCATTCATCCATTAAAAATTTTGTGTGTGGTGTAAGAAAGTGACCCAGTTATATTCTTCTGCATTTAGTGTCCAGTTTGCCTGTTACCACTCACTGAAGAGACAGTCCTTCCCTCATGGCATATCTTCTGCTGCTGTGTCATAAGTTAGGATCATCTACGTGTGGGTAAGTTTCTGAACTTTTTGTTCTGTTCCACTGACCTGGTGTCTGTGTTTATGCCAGTACCATCCTGTTTTGATGACAACAGCTTTGTAATCTAACTTGAAATCCAGGAGTGTGTTGACTGCACCTTTCTTTCTCCACGTTGCATTGGGTATTTGGGGTCTTTTGTGATTCCATACAAGTCTGAGGACTGTTTTCTATTTGCTTGAATAATGCCACTGGAATTCAGATAGGCATTTCATCACATCTGTCAATTGCTTTGGGTACGATGGACATGTTCACATAATTAACTCTTCCAGTTAAGGAGCATGTCGTATGCTTCCATTTGTTTGTGTTGCCTTCCAAATCTTTGACCCATACATTCTGCCCCCTCGACACACATGTTTTTCGTTTCTTTTCTGCCATGTGTTGAGTGTACTATGTCTTTCTCATTCTTGGTTACTTTTATTCCTAGATTTTTTTTATGCAATTGTAAATGGCATTGCTTTCTTAATTTCTCTTTGCGAAAGTGTGTCATCAGTATACAGAAATGCAAGAAGTTGGTTCATCTGGGTGGCCCCATAGGTGAAGCGTCTGCCTTCAGCTCAGGTCATGATCCCAGAGTTCGGGGATCGAGCCCAGTGTTGGGCTCCCCGCTTAGCGAGGGTCTGCTTCTCCCTCTTTCTGACACTCCCCCTGCTTGTGCTTTTTCTCTTCCTGTCAAATAAATAAATAAAATCTGAAAAAAAAAATAAAGACAACAGGTCTCTGTATATTATATCCTGCAGCTTTCTTGAATTTGTTTATTCTAACATTATTTTTGTGGAATCTTTCGGGATTTCGTGTCAGTTGCAAATAGTGACAGTTTTCCTGTATGGATTTCATATCTTTCTCTTTTTTTAAAATTATGTTAGTCACCCTACAGTACTTCTTTTGTTTTTGATGTAGTGTTCCATGATTCATTGTTTGCATATAACACCTAGTGCTCATTATGACACGTGCCCTCCTTAATACCCATCACCAGGATAACCCATTCCCCTACCCCTCCCTTTCTGCAACCTTCATTTTGTTTCCGAGTGTCAGTAGTCTCTCATGGTTCATGTCCCCCTCTCATTCCCCCTCTTCACTTTTCCCTTCCTTCTTCTAATGTCCTCCATGCTATTCCTTCCATTCCACATAGGAGTGAAACCATATGATAATTGTCTTTCTCTGCTTGACTTAATTTCACTTAGCATAATCCCCTCCTGTCCATCCACCTTGGTGCAAATGGTCGGTATTCATCCTTTCTGATGACTGAGTAACATTCCATTGTATAGATGAACCACATCTTTGTCCATTCATCTGCTGAAGGACATCTTGGCTCCTTCCACAGTTTGGCTATTATGGACATTGCTGCTATGAACATTGGGATACAGGTGCCCCTTCTTTTCATTACTCTGTGTCTATGGGGTAAATACCCAGTAGTGCAATAGGTGGGTCGTAGGATAGCTCTGTGTTTAACGTCTTGAGGAACGTCCATATTGTTTTCAAAAGTGGCTGTACCAGCTTGAATTCTCACGAGTAGTGTAAGAGGGTTCCCCTTTCTCCACATCCTCTCTGACTTTTTTAAATTTCCTGCCTTGTTAATTTTCTTTTCAAAATTTTATTTATTTATTCCACAGAGATGGAGACAGGCAGCAAGAGAGGGAACACAAGCAGGGGGAGTGGGAGAGGAAGAAGCAGGCTCATAGTGGAGGAGCCTGATGTGGGGCTCGATCCCATAACGCTGGGATCACTCCCTGAGCCGAAGGCAGATGCTTAACTGCTGTGCCACCCAGGCACCCCGTCTTTGTGTCTTCTGCCCATTTTTTGGGTGTCGAATTTGAGGAGTTCTTTATAGATCTTGGATACCAGCCCTTTTTCTGTAATATCATTTGCAGATATCTTCTTTGATTCCAAAGGTTGCCTTTTTGTTTTGTTGATCGTTTGCTTTGCCGAGCAGAAGCTTCTTATCTTGATGAAGTGCCAATAGTTCATTTTTGCTTTTATTTCCTTTGCCTTTAGAGACGTGGCTTGCAAGAAGTTGTTTGTCCAAGGTTGAAGAGTTCTTTTGATTTTGATATGAGACAGGAATCCATTATCTTCCTTTCCTCATTGTGTTGGAGTCCTCTGTCTTTCTTGGTGAGTCTAGCTAAGTTTGTCAGTTTTTTTTATCTTTCCAAAAAAGGCAACTCTCATTTTTATTGGTTTTTTTTTTGTCTTTTTAGTCTCCTTTGGATTTATTTATGTATTCATTTTTGTTATTTCCTTATTTCTACTAATTTGGGGCTTTGTTTGTTGTTTTATTTTCTACTTCTTTACCACATAAATCAGGTTGTTTATTGGAGAGCATTCTCATGGATTGATGAAGACTTGAATTTCTATGAACGTCCCCATAGAGCTACTTTTGCTGCATCCCATAAGTTTTTGTAGGTTGACTTTTTCATCAGTGTCAAGGTACTTCCAAAATTTTTTTTTATTTCTTCTTTGACTGATGGTTGTTCAGTAGCATGTTGTTAAATCTCCACATATTTTTTAAGATTATTTAATTATCTGACAGAGAGTGAGACAGCGAGAGAGGGAATGCAAGCAGAGGGTGGGAGAGGGAGAAGCGGGCTTCCCACTGAGCAAGGAGCCTGATTCGGGGCTAGATTCTAGGATCCTGGGATCACGACCTGAGCTGAAGGCAGATCCTTAAGACTGAGCCACCCAGGCCCCTCAATCTCCACCTATTTTTGGCTGTCCTATTTTTTTTTTTTGAGACTGATTTCTAGTTTCATATCATTGTGTTTGGACAAGATTTGAAGCAGAAGGTGAAGAGTACATTCAGATGAAAGGTTTGTTTCCTGGAGGGATTTCTGAGGGCAGACCATGAGTTCTGAGGGGACGGAGGAAGGTTTTGTGAGTCGGGGGATGGGGTTAACCCTTGTTGGAATTACTGACTACTACCATGCAGGCTGTGTGCTACCGTTCACAGTGTAATCCTGATGGACTTGTACTTCATTAGAAATATTTTCTAGGAGGTGTAGGCATAGCCTTCTCTTTAAAGAAAGGTGCCATATGAGTTCATGGCATGACCCCAGGTCAGCAACCAGGATGTATGGTATTGTGGGGGATCAGAACCAGGCTTTCTGTGCGAATTGACAGAAATTGGGTACGGGGAGCTCCATGACCATAGGTGAAGTCCCAAGTGACCCACTGGGTGTTGGGTTCTGTGGATCTGTCTCATCAGGTGCTGTGGAATTCAGGGACACCCTCCTGTCTGTGGATTTGTGTGGAGACAGGTAGACATCACTGGCCAGGCACGAGGGTTGCACTGGACCACCACCAGAGGTGCAGCGTGCGGGGGGGGGGGCACTGCTTGGATTCCATGAAAGCTGACCAGGGTCTGTGACCATGATTCCTAGCAGCTGCAAGGGGAGAGGAGGCTGGGGGTGGTTCACACTTCCTAGACTTGTGGTCAGGACTAGTCTGGAACCGACTGAAGTCAGCCACACCGGGCACAAAAGGCACCCAGTCAGTGTAGCTGTGGGCACTGCTCCCATGGCACTTTCAGGCCGGCTCCATGCTGCCACCTCCTGCTTTTCATCATCATCTTCAAGGTCCTGTGCCTCTGCTCTTGCCCCATGGCCTCCGGGGTATTGTCCGTCCTCCATCTGGCCCTCGTCCCTGGTGCCCTGTGCAGTCCGATGCCAGTGTAGCCTTCTCGAGACAAACATCTGGCCCTGATGGAACACTTCCATGGATCTCGTGTGATGCGAGGATGATACCCTGCCCTGGAAGGGGGCTGCAGGTCCCCAATCAGGAGAGCCATGTCTCCCTTTTCAGCATGGCCTGCCCTCCCCTCAGTCTTGTTCAGGGAAGCTCTCCCCACTTCCTGAGATGACAGCTCTGAACTTAAAAATGAATGTTATTTTACATATCTCTATGCTTTAGTTCATCCATGGCAAGTCTTTCAACCCCGTTAGTGGGTTTTTTTTAGCAGTTCTGAAGGGCTGTCTGCTCAAAGAGGGGGTGACCAGGGTGGGGCAGCTTTCCCTCTCATCTCCCTCAGCATGTCTCTGAGCCCTGGGGCCAGCTGTCCCACTGAGGATTGAGGGACCCGAGACAGCCCATCATGAGACCAAGCTGTGTCAGCTGTGTAGACTGATGCGTGTCGGAGCGGTGGTCAGCTGGCATGGGCCAGGGGCAGGCAGTGTCTCCTTCTCATTCCTTCCCTCCCTTCCTCCCAGAGGTAGCTCAGAGCAGCCTTCAACCCCTGCATCTCCAGATCCCTTGACCTGTGCCTCCTGTGTTCAGCTGGTGACCTTGGAGTTTCGCATGGATTCTACCTCCGGTACCCTCTCCTGTGGCAGTTCCTGGATCAGGGGAGGGGTCGGACCCTTGTCTGCTTTTGGTCTTCTTCCTGTCCCGCACCAAGCCCACCCACCTTTGCATCTTCCATGTATGTGCTTGGAAGTAAGCCCATCCACAGGGAAACTATTAGCAAAATGGATCCAGGCAATAAACATTGAAGTAGAGATCCAGGATGCATAATAAACCTGCTCTGAAACCTGTCCCAAAATCTGTGACTATAGCACACTGAAACAGAAATAATAATAGCTTTCTGGACTGTGAAGTGACATGTGTCTTTACTTCCAATCTTGAATGCATAGGTGCTGAGCCTGGACAGAAAAGGACCATGGCTCCCGTGGGCTGGGATCCACAGTAAGAACTCAATGAAATCTGAATTCGAGACATAGAGTGAATAATTATTGTAGAGTGAACCCTCCCAAGTAGGGCTTATGCTCATTGCACAGGAAAAGCTTTTTCAAAGAGGTTCCTGAAAGAACAATCTTTTTAAAAATTTATTTTAATTCCAGTAGAGCTAACATACAGTGTTATATTCATTTCAGATGTACAATAGAGTGATTCAGTGATTCTATATGAATCTATAATTCAGTATATTCTATATTACTCAGTGGTCATCAAGAAAAGTGTCCTTTTAATCCGCTTCATCTATTTCACTCATCCCTCTATCCACCTCCTCTCTGGTATCCATCCGTTTGTTCTCTCTTGTTAAGAGTTTGTATTTTGGTGTGTCTCCTTTTTCTATTTTATTGATTTATTTTTGTTTGTTTCTCAAATTCCCCATCAGAGTGACATCGTATGGAATTTGTCTTTCTCTGACTGACTGATTTTAGTTAGGATAATACTCTCTAGCTCCATCCATGTGGCTGCAAATGGCAAGGATTCATTCTTTTTCAAGCCGAGTAATACTCCATCTTGTGTGTGTGTGTGTGTGTGTGTGTGTGTGCATGTGTGTGTGAATACACACATCTATCATCTCATTTGTCAATTTTTCTACAGACACTTGGTTTGCTTCCATATTGTGATATTGTAAATAATGGTGCAAGAAACATAGGGGTGCACGTATCCTTTTAAGTTACTGCTTTCCTAGTCTTTGGAGAAATACTAGTAGAGTGATTGTTGGATCGTAGCTTAGTTCTATATTTAATTTTTTTTTTAAAGATTTTATTTATTTATTTGACAGAGATAGAGACAGCCAGCGAGAGAGGGAACAAGCAGGGGGAGTGGGAGAGGAAGAAGCAGGCTCATAGCAGAGGAGCCCGATGTGGGACTCGATCCCAGAACACCGGGATCACGCCCTGAGCCGAAGGCAGACGCTTAACCGCTGTGCCACCCAGGCGCCCCTATATTTAATTTTTTGAGGAACCTTCATACTGTTTTCCACGGTGGCCACCGCAGTTTGCATTCCCACCCACAGTTCGCGAGGAATCCCCTTTATCCACATCCTCCTAACACCTGCTCTTTGTTGTGCTTTTGATGTTAGCCATTCTGACAGGTTTGAGGTATTACCTCATTGTCCTTTGGATTTACATTTTCCTGATGATGGGTGATGGTGAACATCTTTTCACGGGACTGTTGGCCATTTGTATTTCTTCTTTGGAGAAATGTCTGTCCATGTCTTCTGCCTATTTTTTAACTGGATTATTTGTTTATTTGGGGTCGAGTAGTATCAGTTCTATATGTTTTGGACACTATCTCTTTATTGCATATGATCATTGCAAATATCTTCTCCCTTTGAGTAGGTTGTCTTATTACTTTTACGTTTTCATTGTTCTTCTGCCATGTGGAAACTTTTTATTTTGCTGTATTCCCAATAGTTTATTTTTGCTTTCATTTCCTTTGCCTCAGGAGACAGTCCAGAAAAACGTTGGTATGGTCCATGTCAAGAAGTTACTGTCTTCCCTCCTGTAGGATTTTTATGGATTCAGGTCTCATATTGAGGTCTTGAAACTGTTTTGTGTTTGTCTGTATTGTGTAAGAAAGCAGTCTAATTTCATTCTTTTGTGCGTAGCTGTCTAGTTTTCCCAACACCATTTGTTGTAGAGACTATCCTTTTCCCTTTTGATATCGTTGCTTGCTTTGTGGAAGATTCATGGACCACATAATTGTGGGTTTCTGTCTGAACTTGTATCCTGTTCCTTTGGTCGCTGTGTCTATTTTTGTGCCGTACTGTCTTGTTAGGATGACTGCAGCTTTGTAGTATAACCTGAAATCTGAAATTGTGAGTCCTCCAGCCTTGTTTTTCTTTTCCACATTGCACTGGCTGTTCAGTATCTTTAGTGGTTCCATATAAATGTTTAGGATTGTTTATTCGAGGTCTTTTATTCTTTAATTTAAATTCAATTTGCCAACTTGCAGTACACCATTAGTTTCAGATGTAGTCTTCAATAAATTATCAGTCGTGTGTAACACCCAGTGCTCATTGTATCGTGTGGCCTCCTTAATGCCACTCACCCAGTTACACCCCCCCCCCAACTTCTCCTCCAGCAATCATCAGTTTGTTGCAATAGTTAAGAGTCTATCATGGGTTTTCTCCCTCTCTGATGACTTCCCATTCTATTTCCCCTCCCTTCCCCTATGGTCTTCTTCCCTTTTTCTGATATTCCACATAGGAGTGAAAGCATATGATCATTGCCTTTCTTTCATTGGCTTATTCCACTCAGAATAATACCCTCCAGCTCCACTCAGGTCGGTGTGATGGTAAGTATTCATCCTTTCTGATGGCTGAGTAATATTCCATTATATATATGATCCACATCTTCTTTATCCATTCATCTATCCATGGTCATCTGCACTCCTTCCACAGCTTGTCTATTATGGATATTGCTGCTATGAACTCTGTGGTGCATGTGTCCCGTCTTCACTACCTGTCTCTTTGGGGTAAATACCCACTAGTGCAATTGCTGGGATATAGGGTAGCTTTATTTATAACTTCTTGAGGAAACTCCGTACCATTTTCAAGAGTGGCTTCACTGAACTGCATTCATACAGGGGTGTAAGACGGTTCCCGTTTCTCCACATCCTCTCCAACATGTATAGTTTCATGTCTCCTTTTTTATAGATATTTGGCCTCGTGTGATATGGCATGTATAGGGGTTTAGATTTGCATTTCCCTTAAGCGAGGTGATATGAAGCATTTATGCATGTATCTTTTGGTCACCAGTACTTCGTCATCAGTGAAGTGACTTCACATTTTAATCCATCTCAAGAGCTAAAGCTGGGTAAGGCATTGAACCTGGATAATGCCATCAGTTGGAAGTGTGGAGAATTTCAAAAGATCTCCGTGGAGAGCAAGTTCCAAGTTCAGTGTGAAGCTACTAATTGGATCCAGGGACATCTCTGAAAGTGGGGGTTGCCTGGGATGGGCTGAAGGGGGACCCTCTGATTTTACTATGAATCCTTGCTGCAGCCCCAAATGACAGTTTCCTGCTGTGGGGCAGGCTGAGTCCTCTAGTCGTGCAGAGGTGAGCCCAATGCCTGGTGCCTTGGAGGCAGGCAAACGGGGAGGGACCCTCAGCAGAAGACCCAGGGTTAGGTTAGGCCTCAAGGACAGCAGGTCTGAACTGCCCAGTGCTCAGAGAACTCTCATGCCGAGTGAGATGAGGGCACAAGGGCGGGTGAGTGTGAGCCTTGGGGTTTCATCCGGAAGGGCCCACAAAGGTCGGGGTTCACCAGAAAGGGCTCTCAGGGTGTGCCCCAATTCTCTTGCCCTGACTGCTCTTTGTGCACCAAAATGGTACAGTTTACTGTGGGCTGCAGGCTGAGTCCTACGGTGGGGCTTGGGTGTCCCCAATCCCCCGGAGTGTGGTGCCAGGACCCTGGGGAGGGGCCCCTCTCTGCCCAACCTAGGGTAAGGGTTAGGGTCCAGGAGCCCGGCAGGGACAATCTGCAGGCTGTGCGGTGAGCTTTGTGGAGGGCTGAGAGGAGGCCATGGGGGAGGGTGAGCATGGGCCTCAGGGTGGGGCACGGGGGGCTGCCAAAGGATGGGGACGGGCTCCGAGGGCCTCCCCAAGTTCTTGTGCCCTGTAGGCTCCATAGAGCCCCAAGGGGCAATGTTTCCTATCGGGTGGCAAGCTGAGCCCCCGGTGGGGTATAGGTATCCCAATTCCCTGGGGCTGTGGTGTAAGGCTCCTGGGGAGACCCCCACACCCACGGCCGACCTAGGGCTAGGTTTAGGCCCCAGGAGCCCCGCAGGCCCGATCTGCTGGCTGTATGTCGAGCTACACGGGCTGAGGTGACGGTGTGGGGAGGGTGAGCATGGGCCTCAGGGTTGGGGTGTGGGAGGCCGCCGAAGGTCGCTGGTGGCTCAGGAGTGCCCTCCTGGTTCTCCCGCCCTGAATGCTCTATGGCCTCCCAAGGCACACGGTTTCCTGTGTGGTGGCAGACTGAGTCCTGCTGTGGGGCTCAGGTGTCCTGAATCCCCGTGGCTGTGGCTCCAGACTCCTGGGGAGGGGCCCCTCCACAGATGAACTAGGGTTAGGGTTGGGGCCCAGGAACCTCACAGGCCAGATCTGCCCACTATGTGGCAAGCTCCGCCGCGGGCTGAGGTGAGGGTGCAGGGTTGGGTGAGCATGGGCTTCAAGGTTGGGTTTAGGGATCACTGAAGTTCCCTGGGGGCTCTGGGGGCCCTCCTGGTTCTCCCGCCCTGAATGCTCTACAGCCTCCCAAGGGGCACGGTTTCCTGCGGGCTGGCAGGCTTTGTCCTGCAGTGGGGCTCAGGTGTCCCCAGTCCCTGGGGCTGCGGCACCGGGCCCCAGGGGAGGGGCCGTACCCAGCCGACCTAGGGTCAGGTCTAAGCCCCAGGAACCCGGCAGGCCTGATCTGCCGGCTCTGCGATGAGCTCGGTGGCAAGCTGAACGGAAGGTGTGGGGCAGGATGAGCGTGGGCCTCAGGGTTGGGGTATAGGGGGCCGCCGAGGATCGCTGGGGGCTCAGGGGGGCCCTACCAATTCTCCTGCATGGGATGCTCTGTGGCGCCGCAAGGGGCATGGTTTCCTGAGGGGTGGCAGGCTGAGTCCCGTGGTGGGGCTCAGGTGTACCCAACCCCGGGGGTTAGGGTACGGATTAGGGTATGGGTTAAGGTTAGGGTATGGGTTACGGTTAGGGTATGTGTGAGGGTAGGGGTTAGAGTTAGGGGAAGGAGAGGGTACGGGTTAGGGTTGGGTTTAGGGGTTACAGGTTAGAGGTTATGCGTTAGGGTACAGATAAGGGTTTAGGGTACGGGTTAGGGTTTAGGGTTTGGGGTTAGGGTGGGGTTAGGGTTGGAGTATGGGTTACGTTTAGGGTATGGGTTAGGGTTAGGGTACGGGTTAGGGTACTCATTAGGGTACGGTTTAGGGTACGTGTTAGGGTACGGCTTAGGGTAAGTGTTGGCGTACGGATTTGGGTACGGTTTAGGGTACGGGTTAGGGTTAGGGTATGGGTTAGGGTTAGGGTACAGTTTAGGGTTATGGTACAGGTTGGGTTACGGTTTAGTGTTGGGGTTAGGGTACGGGTTAGGGAACGGGTTAGGGATAGGTATAGGGTATGGTTTAGGGTTAGGGTATGGGTTAGGGTACGGGTTAGGGTACAGGTTAGGGTTAGGTATGGGTTAGGGTATGGGTTAGGGTCCGGGTTTGGGATAGGGTACGGGTTATGGTATGGGTTAGTGTACGGGTTAGGGTATGGGTTAACGTTAAGGGAAGGATATTGGTTAGGGTTAGGGTACGGGTTACGGTTTAGGGTTTAGGGTTATAGTTAGGGTACGGGTTAGGGTTAGGTTACGGGTTGGGTTAGGGTACGGGTTATGGTATGAGTTAAGGTATGGGTTAGGGTCAGGGTTTAGGGTTTAGGGTTAAGGTTAGGGTTCAGGTTAGGGTACGGGTTAGGTTTAGGTTTAGGGTTAGTTTACAGGTTAGGGGTAGGGTTAGCTGAAGGGGTAGCGTTAAGGGGAGGGTTAGGGTTTGGGGTTTGGGGTTAGTGGTTAAGGTTAGGGTTTATTGTTTAGGGCTTCGGGATTAGGGTTAAGGTTTATGGTTTAGTGTTAATGTTAGGGTTTAGGGTTTAAGGATTAGGGTTTAGGGTTAGATTTAGGGTAGGGTTAGGGTTAGGGCAAGGGTTAGGGGTTATGGTTAGGGTTAGGGTTAGGGGTTAAGGTTTAGGGTTTAAGGTTAGGGGTTAGGGTTAGACCTCAGTAGGCCAGCAGGCCCGATGCACCGTCTGTGCGGCAAGCAGAGGAGTGGGCCTAGGTGAGGGTCCCGGCGAGCGGGAGTATGGTATCCAGCGTTTTGGAGTAGGGGCCTTTGAACGTCGCTAGAGGCTCGGAGGGCCCTGCCCGTTCTCCCGCCCTGAATTACCGGCGATGCCCCTAGCGGCTCCATTCACGGTTGGGCAGCAGGGTGAGTCCCACGCTGCGGCTCGGTGATCCCCAATCCCCGGCGTTGCAGTGCCAGGCCCCTTGGGAAGGGCTCCTTGTGGGCCGACCTAGGGTTAGATTTAGCCCCCATGAGGCCAGCAGGCGTGATCCTCTGGCTAGGCGGCTAGAGGTGGGCGGGCCAAGGTGGAGGTGCTGGGGAGCGTGATGGTGGGCCCCAGCATTTTGGGGTGGGAGGCTTCAAATGTCGCCGGTTTCTCCACGGCCCTGTCCGTTCTCCCACCCTGAATGACCGGTGGTGCCCCTAGCGGCCCGGGTGGCTGCACTGTGGAGGGTGAGTCCAGCTCTGGGGCTTGGGGTACCACATCCCCGGCGTAGTGGCACCAGGACCCTTGGGAGGGGCCCCTGGGGCGACGACCTAGGGTTAAGGTTAGCCCCAAAAAGACCGTCAGGCCCAATCCGCACACTGTGCGGCGAGTGGAGGTGCGGGCCGAGGTGAGGGCGCTGGGGAGAGGAAAAGTGGGCCCAAGCATTTTAGCGCAGGAGTTCTTCGAAGGTCGCCGGGGGCTCAGAG
Source organism: Ursus americanus (assembly GCF_024610735.1). Taxonomy (NCBI): domain Eukaryota; kingdom Metazoa; phylum Chordata; class Mammalia; order Carnivora; family Ursidae; genus Ursus; species Ursus americanus. Next base: position 165,808 of record NW_028273728.1, on the reverse strand, counting down.
GGCCCTGCCCCTTCTCCCTCCTTGAATGATCAGCGGCGCCCCTACTGGCCCAGTTGGCGGCAGGGCGGCAGGGAGAGTCTGGCACTGGGGCTCGGGTGTCCCCAATCCCCGGTGTTGTGGTGCAAGGCCCCTTGGGAGGGGCCCCTCGTGGGCCGACCAAGTGTTAGAGTTAGCCCCCAGGATGCCAGCAGGCCTGATCTGCCAGGTGTGCGGCAAGCGGAGGGGCGGGCTGAGATGTGGGTGCTAGTGAGCAGGAGTGTGGGCCCAAGCGTATTTGCAAGTTGGCCTTCGAAGGTCGCCAGGGGCTCGAAGGGCCCTGCCTGTTCTCCCGCACTGAATGACCGGCAGCGCCCCTAGCAGCTCGGGTGGCGTCGGGGCAGCAGGGTGAGTCCGGCGCTGGAGCTCAGGGGTACCCAGTCCCTGGCATTGCTGCGCCAGGCCCCTTGGGAGGTTCCCCTCGGGGGCCAACCTAGGGTTAGGGTTAGCCCCCAGGAGGCTGGCAGGCCCAATCCGCTGGCTGTGCAGCCAGCAGAGGGGCTGGCTGAGGTGAGGGCGCTGGTCAGCGGGAGCATGGGCCCAAGCATTCTGGCTCCTGGGGCCTTAGAAGTTCACTGGGACTGGGAGGGCCCTGTCCATTCTCCCGCCCTGAATGACCGGTGGTGCCCTAGCGGCCTGGGTGCCGGCGGGGATGCAGGGTGAGTCCGGCGCTGGGGCTGGGGGTCATCAATCCCCGGTGTTGTGGCGACAGGCCCCTTGGGAGGGGCCCTTTGGGGGCCAACCTAGGGTTAGGGTTAGCCCCCAGGAGGCCGGTAGGCCTGATCCGACAGCTGTGTGTTGAGCAGAGGGCGGGCCAAGGTGAGCAAGCTGGCGAGCAGGAACATGGGCCCAAGCGATTTGGTACGGGGGGCCTTCGAAGGTCGCCGGGGGCTCAGAGGGCCCTGCCCATTCTACCGACCTGAATGAGTGGCGGCGTCCCTAGCGGCCGGGTTGGCAGCAAGGCGGCAGGGTTTGTCTGGCGCTGGTGCTGGGGGTCCCCAAGCACCAGTGTGGCAGTGCCAGGTCCCTTGGGAGGAGCCCCCAGGAGGCCGACATGCGCAATCCGCCGGCTGTGCAGTTTGCAGAGGTGCAGGCCGAGGTGATGGCGCTGGCGAGCGGGAGCATTGGCCCAGGAGTTTTGGCGCGGGGTCCTTCAAAGGTCGACGGAGGCTTGGAAGGCCCTGCATGTTCTCCCTCCGTGAATGACCGGCGGCGCCCCTAGCGGCCCGGGTGGTGCCGGGGCGGCAGGGTGAATCCGGCGCTGGGGCTCGGGCGTCCCCAATCCCTGGCGAGGCGACGCCAGGCCCCGTGGGAGGGGCCCCTCGGGGGCCGACCTGGAATGGGTTTAGCCCCCAGGAGGCAGGCAGGCCTGATCCCCTGGCTGAGCGGGGTGTGGAGCGGTGGGCCAAGGTGAGGGTGCTGGGGAGCGGGTGCGTGTGCCCAAGCGTTTTGGCGCAGGGTAACTTCAAATGTTGCCGGGGTCTCTGAGGGCCCTGCTCATTCTCCCGCGCTGAATGACCGGTGGTGCCGATAGCCCAGATGGACGCAGGGCGGCAGGGTTAGTCCAGACCTGGGGCTCGGGGGTCCCCAATCCGTGGCGTGGTGACGCCAGGCCCCTTGGGAGGGGCCCCTCAGGGGTTGACCTAGGGTTAGGGTTAGCCCTCAGGAGGCCGGCAGGCCCAATCCGCCAGCTGTGCAGCAAGCAGTGGGGTGGGCCGAGGTGAGGGCACTGGGGAGCAAGAGCATGGGCCTAAGCCTTTTGGTGCGGGGGGCCTTCGAATGTCGCCGATGTTTCGGAGGGCCCTACCCGTTCTCCCAACCTGAATAACCGGCGGCACCCCTAGTGTCCCGGTTGGCGGTGGGGTGGCAGTGTGAGTGTGGCGAAGGGGCTCCGGGGACCCCAGTCCCCAGCGAGGCGGCACCAGGCACCTTGGGAGGGGGCCCACCGGGGCTGACCTAGGTGTAGAGTTAGCCCCAAGGGGGCTGGCAGGCCAGATCTGCCAGCTGTGCGGTGAGCGGAGGGGTGGGCCGAGGTGAGGGCACTGGCGAGTGGGAGCGTGGGCCCAAGAGTTTTGGCAAGGGGGCTTTCGAAGTTTGCTGGGGGCTCGGAGGGCACTGCACGTTCTCCCGCACTGAATGACCGGCGGCACCCCTAGAGGCCAGGGTGGAGGCGGGGCTGCAGGGTGAGTCTGGCGCTAGGGCTAGGGCATCCCCAATCCCTGGCGTGGCGACATCAGGCCCCTTGGGAGGGGCCCCTTGGGGGCCGACGTAGGGTTTGGAGTTAGTTCCCAGGAGGCCGACAGGCCCGATCCACCAGCTGTGTGGAGAGTGGAGTGGCGGGCCAAGGTGAGACGCAGCGGCAGGGTGAGTCCACAGCTGGGGCTTGGGGGTCTCAATCACTGGCGTGATGGCGCCAGGCACTTGGGAGGGGTCCCTTGGGGGCTGACCTAGGGTTAGTGTTAGCTCAAAGGAGGCCAGCAGGCCCGATACGCCGGCTGTGTGGAGAGCGGAGTGGTGGGCCAAGGTGAGGGCTCCTGGGGAGCGGGATCGTTGGCTGAAGCGTTTTTGCACGGGGGGCCTTCCAATGTCATCAGGGGCTCGGAGATCCCAGCCCGTTCTCCCGCCCTGAATGACCGGCGCCGCCCCTAGCAGCCCGGGTGGTGGTATGGTGGCAGGGTGAGTCTGGCGCTGCTGCTGAGCGTGCCCAAGCACAGGAGTGGCGGCTCCAGGACCCTTGTGAGGGGCCCCTCGGGGGCTGACACAGGGTTTGTGTTAGCCCCCAGGATTTCGGCAGGCCTGATCTGCCAGCTTTGCGGCGTGCAGAGGGGCAGGCCGAGGTGAGAGTGCTGGCAAGCGGGAGCGTGGGCCCAGGCGTTTTGGCGTGGGGGCCTTCAAAGATCGAGGGTGGCTCAGAAGGCCCTGTACGTTCTCCAGCCCAGAATGACCAGCAGCGCCCCTAGTGGCCCGGGTGGTGGCAGGGCAGCAGGCTGCATCTGGCGTTGTGGCTCAGGAGTCCCCAATCCTTGGTGTGGCAGCGCCAGGCCCCTCGGACGGGCCCCTCTGGGGCCGACCTAGGGTTAGTGTTAGCTCCTAGGAGGCCGACAGGCCTGATCCGCCAGTGGTGCGGCGAGCGGAGGGGTGGGCCGAAGTGAAGGCGCTGGCGAGCGGGAGCGTGGGCCCAAGCGTTTGGCGCGGGGGGCCTTTAAAGATCGCCAGGAGCTCATAGAGCACTGCCCTTTCTCCCGCCCTGAATGATCTGCGGCGCCCCAGGCGGCCTACAAGGCGGCGGGGCAGCTGGGTGAGTCTGGCGCTGGGACTCAGGGGTCCTCAATCCCCGGTGTTGCGGCGCCAGGCCGCTATGGAGGGGCCCCTCGGGGGCCGACCTAGGGTTAGGGTTAGCCCCCAGGAGGCCTGCAGGCCCAATCCGCCGGCTGTGTGGTGAGCAGAAGGGCGGGCCGAGGTGAGGGCGCTGGGCAGCAGGAGTGTGGGCCCAAGCGTTTTGGCGCAGGGGGATTTCAAATGTCGCCAGGAGCTCGGAGGGCCCTGCCCGTTCTCCCATCCTGAATGACTGGTGGCGCCCCTAGAGGCCTGGGTGGCGGCGGGGCAGCAGGGTAAGTCCTGCGCTGGGGCTCGAGGGTTTCCAATCGCCGGCGTGGCGGCGCCAGTCCCCTTCGTAGGGGCCCCTCGGGCCCGATGTAGGGTTAGGGTTAGCCCCCAGGAGGCTGGCAGGACCGATCTGCCAGCTGAGTGGCAAGTGGAGGGGAGGGCCAAGGTGAGGGTAATGGCAAGCGGGAGCGTGGGCCCTAGCATTTTGGCACAGGGGGCCTTCAAAGGTCGCCAGGGGCTCGGAGGGCCCTTCCCGTTCTCCAATCCTGAATGACCTGAGGCGCCCCTAGCGGCCTGGGTGGTGGCGTGGCGGCAGAGTGAGTCCGGCACTGGGGCTCGGGCATCCCCAATCCCTGGCATGGTGACGCCAGGCCCCTTGGGAGGGACTCGTCTGGGGCCGACCTAGGTTTAGGGTTAGCCCAAAGGATGCTGGCAGGCCCGATCTGCTGGCTGTGCAGCAAGCGTAGGGGTGGGCCGACGTGAATGCGCTGGCGAGCGGGAGCGTAGGCCCAAGCGTTTTGGACCGGGGGTCCTTCGAAGGTCACCGGGCCTTGGATGGCCCTTCCCGTTCTTCCGCTCTGAATGAGGACGGCGCCCCTAGTGGGCCGGGTCACGGAGGGGCGGCAGGGTGAGTCCGGTGATGGTGCTCGGGGGACCCCAATCCCCGGCGTAGCTGCGCCAGGCACCTTGGGTGGAGCCCCTCGTGGGCCGACCTAGGGTTAGGTTTAGACCCTAGGAGGCCGGCAGGCCCGATTCGTCGGCTGTGCGGTGAGCGGTGGGGCGGGCCAAGGTGAGGGTGCTGGAGAGTGGGAGCGTGGGCCCAAGCGTTTTGGCACGGGGGGCCTTCGAAAGTCGTCGGGGGCTCGGAGGGCCCTGCCCATTCTCCCGCCCTGAATGATCGGCGGCACCACTAGCAGCCCGGTGGGGGCGGGGTGGAAGGGTGAGCCTGGCACTGGGGCTCGGGGTTCCCCAATCCCCAGCGTTGCGGCGATAGGACCCTTGGGATGGGCCCCTCGGGGGCTGACCTTTGGATAGGGTTAGCCCCCAGTTGGCTGGCAGGCCCTATCTGCCGGCTGTGCAACGATCGAGGGGCGGGCTGAGGTGAGCACGCTCGCAAGCGGGAGCATGGGCGCAAGCATTTTGGCGCAGGGGGCCTTCGAATGTCACCGGGGGCTCAGAAGGCCCTGCCCGTTCTCCCGCCCTGAATGACCGGTGGCACCCCTAGTGGCCGGTGTGATGGCAGGCCGGCAGGGTGAGTCTGGAGCTGGGGCTCGGGGGTCCCCAATCCCCGGCGTGGCAGCGCCAGGCACTTGGGAGGGGCCCCTCGTGAGCAGACCTAGAGTTAGGGTCAGTTCCCAGGAGGCTGGCAGGCCCGATCCGCTGTCTGTGCGGCAAGAGGGGGGGTGGGATGAGGTGAGCACGCTGGCATGCGGGACCGTGGGCCCAAGCGTTTTGGCGCAGGGGGCCTTCGCATGTCACCGGGGGCTCACAGGGCCCTGGCCGCTTTCCCGCCCTGAATGACCAGCAGCGCCCCTAGCGCCCCGGGTCGTGGTGGGGCGGCAGGGTGAGTCCAGCGCTGGTGCTCGAGGGTCCCCATGCCCCAGCGTGGCGGAGCCAGGCCCCTTGGGAGGGGCCCCTCGGGGGCTGACGTAGGGTTTGGTTTAGCCCCCAGGAGGCTGGCAGGCCTGATCCGCTGGCTGTGTGGCATGCGGAGGGGCTAGTCTAGGTGAGGGCGCTGGCGAGCGGTTCTGTGGGTCCAAGCGTTTTGGCGCGGGGGTCTTCAAATGTCGCCCGGGGCTCTGAGGGCCCTGCCCGTTCTCCCGCCCTGAATGAGGACAGCGCCCCTAGCGGGCCGGGTCACAGCGCGGAGGCAGGGTGAGACTGCCGCTGGTGCTCGGGGGTCCCCAAGCCCCGGCGTGGCGGAGCCAGGCCGTTTGGGAGGGGCCCCTCGGGCGCCGACGTAGGGTTTGTGTTAGCTCCAGGAGGCCGGCAGGACCTATCCGTCGGCTGTACTGTGAGCGGAGGGTGGGTCGATGTGAATGCACTGGCGAGTGGGAGCATGGGCCCAAGCGTTTTGGCGAGCGGGCATTCGAAGCTTGCCGGGGGCTCGGAGAGCCCTGCCCGTTCTAACGCCCTGAATGACCGGCGGCGCCCCTAGCAGCCCGGGTGGTGGCGGGGCGGCAGGGTGAGTCAGTCGATGGGGCTCAGGGGACCCCAATCCCAGGTGTGGTGGCGCCAGGCACCTTGGGAGGGGCCCTTGGGGGCCAACCTAGGTTTAGGGTTAGCCCCCAGGAGGCCTGCAGGCCCGATCCGCCAGCTGTGTGGCAAGTGGAGGGACGGGCCGAGGTGAGGGCGCTTGCGAACGGGAGCTTGGGCCCAAGCGTTTTGGCGCGGTGGGCCTTCAAAAGTCGCCGGGGGCTCGGAGGGCCCTACACGTTCCCCAGCCCCGAATGAGGACGGTGCCCCTAGTGAGCCGGGTCGCAGCAGGGCGGCAGGGTGACTTCGGCCCTGGTGCTCGGGGGTCCCCAATCACCTGCGTGGCGGCACCAGGCCCCTTGGGATGGGCCCCTCGGGAGCCGACCTAGGGTTAGGGTTAGCCCCAGGAGGCCGGCAGTCCCGATCTGCCGGCTGTGCAGCGAGCGGAGGGGCGGGCTGAGGAGAGGGTGCTGGCGAGCAGGAGCATAGGCCCAAGCGTTTTGGAGCGGGGGTCTTCGAAGGTCGCCGGGGCTCGGAGAGCCCTGCCCGTTCTCCCACCCTAAATAACCGGCGGCGCCCCTAGCAGCCTGGGTGGTGGCAGGGCAGCAGGGTAAGTAATGCACTGGGCTTGAGGGTCCCCAATCCCCGGCGTGACATTGCCAGGCCCCTTGGGAGGGACCCCTCGTGAGCAGACCTAGAGTTAGGGTTAGTTCCCAGGAGGCTGGCAGGCACAATCCGCTGTCTGTGCGGCGAGAGGGGGGGCGGACCGAGGTGAGGGCGCTTACTAGCAAGAAGCGTGGGCCCAAGCGTTTTGGTGTGGGGGCCTTCAAAGGTCACCAGGGGCTCGGAGGACCCTGCCCGTTCTCCCGCCCTGGATGACCGGCAGTGCCCCTAGAGGCCCAGGTGGCAGCGGGGCGGGAGGGTGAATCCGGCGCTGGGGCTTGTGGGTCCCAAATCCCTGGCGTTGCGGCACCAGGCCCCTTGGGAGGGGCCCCTCAAGGGCCGACCTAGGGTTAGGGTTAGCCCCCAGGAGACCGTCAGGCCCAATCCGCCAGCTGTGCAGCGAGCGGAGGGTGGGCCGAAGTGATGGTGCTGGCGAGCGGGAGCGTGGGCCCAAGGGTTTTGGTGCAGAGGGCCTTCAAATGGCGCCGGGGGCTCGGAGGGCCCTGTCCGTTGTTCTGCCCTGAATGACCGATGGCTCTCCTACCGGCCCGGGTGGCGGCGGGGCGGCACGGTGAGTCCGGCGCTGGGACTCGGGGGTCACCAATCCCAGGCATTGCAGCGATAGGCCCCTTGGGAGGGGCCCCTTGGGGGCCGACCTGGTGTTTGGGTTAGCCCCCAGAAGGCCGGCAGGCCCGATCCGCCAGCTCGCGGCGAGCGGAGGGGCGGCTGAGGTAAGGCGCTAGCGAGCAGGAGCATGGGCCCAAGCTTTTTGGCACGGGGGGCCTACTAAGGTCGCAGGGGCCTCGGAAGACCCTGCCTGTTCTCCAGCCCTGAATGATGGGCGACGCCCCTAGTGGCCCAGGTGGTGGCGGGGCAGCAGGGTGAGTCCGGAGCTGGGGCTGTGGGGGCCCAATCCCTGGTGTTGCGGTGCCAGGTCCCTTGGGAGGGGCCCCTCGGGGGCCGACCCAGGGTTAGCGTTAGCCCCCAGGAGGCCAGCCGACCCGATCCGCCAGCTTGTGGTGAGCGGACGGGGGGTCGAGGTACGGGCGCTGCGAGCGGAAGCGTGGACCCAAGTTCCTTGGTGCGGGGGGCCTTCGAAGGTCGCCGGGGGCTCGGAGGGCCCTGCCCGTTCTCCCGCCCTTAATGTCCGGTGTTGCCCCTACCGACCCAGTTGGCAGAAGGGCGGCAGGGTGAATCCGGCGCTGGGGCTGGGAGGTACCCTATCGCCGGCGTTGTGGGTCCAGGCCACTTAGGAGGGGACCTTAGGGGGCCGACCTATGTTTAGGGTTAGCCCCCAGGTGGCTGACAGGCACTATCCGCCTCCTGTGCGGCAAGCAGAGGGCCTGGCCGAAGTGAGGGTGCTGGCGAACGGGAGCATGGGCCCAAGCGTTTTGGCTCTGGGGGCCTTCAAAAGTCACCGATAGTTCGGAGGGCCCTACATGTCCTCCCGCACTGAATGACCAGCGGCACCCCTACCGGCCCGGTTGGCGGTGGGGCAGCAGGGTGAATCTGGCGCTGGGGCTCAGGGATCCCCAACCCCCGGCGTTGTGGTGCTAGGCCCCTGGGGAGGGGCCCCTAAGGGGCCGACCTAGGGTTACGGTTAGCCCCAAGGAGGCCGGCAGGCCGATCTGCTGGCTGTGCAGAGAGCGGAGGGGCAAACCGAGGTGAGGGCTCTGGTGAGCGGGTGCGTGAGCCCAAGCGTTTTGGCGAGGGGGTCTTCGAAGTTCGCCGGGGGCTCGAGGGCCCTGCCCATTCTCCCGCCCTCAATGACCTGCGGCGCCCCTAGCTGCCCGGATGTCGGAGGGGTGGCAGGGTGAGTCCGGCGCTGGGGCTTGGGGGTCCCCCATCCCCAGTTTGCGGCGCCAGGCCCCTTGGGTGGGGGCCCTCGGGGACAGACCTAGGGATAGGGTTAGCCCCCAGTAGGCCGGCAGGCCCGATCCACCCGCTGTGCGGCGAGCGGAGGGGCGGGCTGAGGTGAGGGCGCTGGCGAGCAAGAGCTTGGGCCCAAGCGTTTTTTCGCGGAGGGCTTCGAAGGTCGCTGGGGCCTCGGAGGGCGCTGCCCGTTTTCCTGCCCTTAATGAACGACAGCGCCCCTAGTCGCCAGGGTGGTGGCAGGGGGGCAGGTTAAGTCCAGCGCTGGGGATCGGGGGTCCCCCATCCCCGGCGTTGCGGCACCAGGGCCCTTGGGAGGGGTCCGTCGATGGCCGACCTAGGCTTAGGGAGATTCCCCAGGAGGACGGCAGGCCCGATCCGCCAGCTCTGCGGCAAGCGGAGGGGCAAGCTGAGGTGAGGGCACTGGGGAGTGGGAGCGTGGGCCCAAGCGTTTTGGCGCGGGGGGCCTTCGATGGTCGCCGTGAGCTCTGATGGCCCTGCCCGTTCCCCCGCCCTTAATGACCGGCGGCACCCTAGCGGCCAGGGTGGCGGTGGGGAGGCAGCGTGAGTCCGGAGCTGGGGCTCAGGATTCCCCAAGCCCCGGCGTGGCGGTGCCAGGCCCCTTGGTGGGGCCCCTCGGGGGCCGAAGTAGGGTTTGGGGTTATCTCCCAGGAGTCCGGCAGGCCCGATCTGCCCACTGTGCGATGGGCGGAGGTGCGGGTCGAGTTGAGGGCGATGGCGAGCGGGAGCGTGGGCCCCAGTGTTTTGGTGCCCTGAGCCTTCGAATGTTGCCATGGCTCGGAGGGCCCTGCCCATTCTCCCGCCCTGAATGACCGGCGGCGCCCCTAGGGGCCAGTAGGGGAGGGGCGGTAGAGTGCGTCTGGCACTGTGGCTCAGGGGTCCCCAATCCCCGACGTTGTGGCACCAGGCCTTTGGAAGGGGCCCCTCGGGGTCCGACCTAGGGTTAGCGTTAGCCCCCAGGAAGCAGGCTGGCCTGATCCGCTAGATGTTCGGTGAGCGGAAGGGCGACCTGAGAAGAGGGCGCTGGCGAACGGGAGCGTGGGCCCAAATGTTTTGGTGCGGGAGGCCTTCTAAGGTCAGCGGGGGCTCAGAGGGCCCTGCCCTTTCTTCCGCCCTGAAATTCTGGCAACGCCCCTAGCGGCCTGGGTGGTGGTGGGGCAGCAGGGTGAGTCCGGCGCTGGGCCTGGGGTTCCCCAATCCCCGGCATTGCGATGCCAGGCCCATTAGGAGGGGCCCCATGGGGACAGACCTAGGGTTAGGGTTACACCCAGAAGCCCGGCAGGCGGGATCTGCCAGCTGTGTGGCGAGAGGAGGGGTGGGTCGAAGTGAGTGCGCTGACAAATAGGAGCGTGAGCCCAAGCGTTTTGGCGCGGGGGGCCTTCAAAGGTCGCTGGGGGCTCGGAGGGGCCTGCCAGTTCTGCCGCCCTGAATGACCGAGGGTGCCCCTAGCAGCCCGGGTGATGGCGCGGGGGCAGGGTTAGTTCGCAGCCGGGGCTCGGGTTCCCCGATCCCTGGCGTTGCGGCGCCAGTCCCCTTGGGAGGGGCCCCTCTGGGGCCCAGCTTGGGTTAAGGTTAGCCCCCAGGAGGGTGGCAGGCGCGATCCGCCAGCTCTGCGGCGATTGGAGTGGTGTGCTGAGGTGAGGTCGCTGGCGACCGGGAGCGTCGGCCCAAGCGTTTTGGCGCGGATGGCCTTCGTAGTCGCCAGAGGCTCAGAGGGCGCTGCCCGTTCTCCCGCCCTGAATGACCGGCGGTGCCCGTAGCGGCCCGGTTGGCGACGGGACGGCAAGGTGAGTCCAGCACTGGGGGGGGGTCCCCAATCCCCGGCGTGGCTGCACCGGACACTTGGAAGTGGTCCCTCGGGGGCCGACCTAGGGTAGGGTTAGCCCAAAGGAGGCCGGCAGGCCCGATCCTCCAGCTGTGCGGCGAGCAGAGGGGCAGGTTGAGATGAGCGATTTGTCGAGTGGGAACATGGGCCCAAAGTTTCGGCGTGAGGGGCCTTCGAATTTTGCCAGGGACTCAGAGGGTCCTGCCCGTTCTTCCGTCCTGAATGACCGATGGCGCTCCTCACGGCACTGGTGGCAGCGGGGCGGCAGGTTGAGTCCGGTGCTGGGTCTCGGGGGTCCCCAATGCCCGGCTTTGCGGCGCCAGGCCCCTTGGGAAGGGCCATTTGGGGGCAGACCTAGGGTTAGGGTTAGCCCCCAGGAGGCCCACAGGCCCGATCCACCGGCTGTGCAGTGAGCGGAGGGGTGGTCCGAGGTGAGGGCGCAGGTGAGCAGGAGCTTGGGCCCAATCGTTTTGGCGCGGGGGGTCTTCGAAGGTCGCCAGGGGCTCGGAGGGCCCTGCCCATTTTCCCGCCCTGAATGACTGACGGCACTCCTAGCAGCCCAGTTGGCGGTGGGGCGGCAAGGTGAATCCCGCGCTGGGGCTCGGGGTCAGCAATCCCAGGCGATGTGGCGCCAGGCCCCATCCATCGGAGGGGCCCCTCGGTGGCCGACCTACGGTTAGGTTTAGCCACCAGAAGGCAGGCTGGCCCGATCCGCCAGCTATCCGGTGAGCGGAGGGGCAGGCCAAGGTGAGGGCGCTGGCGAGCGGGAGCCTGGGCTCAAGCGTTTTGGCGCAGGGGCCCTTTGAAGGTCGCCGGGGGCTCCAAGGGCCCTGCCCGTTTTCCAGCCTTGAATATCCGGCCGCACCCCTAGCGGCCCAGGTGGCGGCAGGACGGCAGGGTGAGTCCGGCGCTGGGGCATGGGGGTCCCCAATCCCCGGCGTTGTGGTGCCAGGCCCCTTTGGAGGGGCCCTTTGGGGACCGAACTAGTGTTAGGGTTAGCCCCCGGGAGGCCGGCAGACCCTATCCGCCAGGTGTGCGTCGAGTGGAGTGGCGGGCCGAGGTGAAGGAGCTGGCAAGCGGGAGTGAGGGCCCAAGCGTTTTGGCGTGGGGGGACTTCGATGGTCGGCAGGGGCTCGGAGGGCCCTGCCCGTTTTCCCGCCCTGAATGATCGGCGGCGCCCCTACCAGCCCGGGTGGCAGCGGGGCAGTAGGGTGAGTCCAGCGCTGGGGATCGTGGATTCCCAATCCCCAGCGTTGCGGCGCCAGGCCCCTTGGGAAGGGCCCCTAGTGGGCTGAACTAGGGATACCAATAGTCCCCAGGAGGCCAGCAGGCCCAATCCGCTGGCTATGCGACTAGCGGAGGGGGGGGGGCGAGGTGAGGGTGCTGGCGAGCGGGAGCATGGGCCCAAGCGTTTTGGCGAGGGGGGCCTTCGAAAGTCGCAGGGGGCTCAGAGGGCCCTGCCCATTCTCCCGCCCTGAATGACTGACAGCGCTCCTAGCGGCCAGGGTGGCGGTGGGTCAGCAGGGTGAGTCCAGTGCTGAGGCTTGGGCGTCCTGAATCCCTGGCTTGCGGCACCAGGCCCCTTGGGAGGGGCCCCTCGGGCACCGACCTAGCGTTAGGGTTAGCTCCCAGGAGTCGGCAGGCCCGTATGCCGGCTGTGCAGCGAGCGGAGGGGTGGGCCGAGGCAAGGGTGCTGGCGAGCAGGAACATGGGCCCAGGCGTTTGGCGCAGGGGGGCTTCGATGGTCGCTGTGGGCTCGGAGGGCCCTGCCCGTTCTCCCGTCCTGACTGACTGGCAGCGGCCCTAGAAGCCCGGGTGGCGGTGGGGTGGCAATGTGAGTCCGGCGCTGCGGCTCGGGGGTCACCAATCTCCGGCATTGTGGCACCAAGCGCCTTGGGAGGTACGCCTCGGGGGCTGACCTAGGGTTAGAGTTAGACCTCAGGAGGCCGGCAGGCCCAAAACGCCAGCTGTGTGGCGAGCAGATGGGCGAGCCGAGGTGAGGGCGCTGGCGAACGGGAGCGTGGGCCCAAGCGTTTTGGCGCGGGGGGCCTACGAAGGCCCCAGGGGCCTCGGAGGTCCCTGCCTGTTCTCCCTCCCTGAATGACAGGCGGCACCTGTAGCGGCCCGGGTGGTGGCGGGGCTGCAGGGTGAGTCTGGCGCTGGGGCTCGGGGGTCCCCAATCCCCGGTGTTGCAGCAATAGGAACCTGGGATGGCCCACTCGGGGGCCCACCAACGGTTAGGGTAACACCCAGGAGGCCGGCAGTCCCGATCCACTGGCTCTGCAGCGAGCGGAGGGGCGGACCGAGGTGAGGGCGCAGGCGAGCGGGAGCAAGGGCCCAAGCGTTTTGGCGCGGGGGGCCTTCGAAGGTCACCAGGGGCTCGGAGGGATCTGCCCATTCTCCCTCCCTGAATGACCGACGGTACTCCTAGCGACCCAGGTGGCGGCGGGGCGAGACCTTCAGTCCGGCGCTGGGGCTCGGGGGTCCCCAATCCCAGGCATTGCGGTGCCAGGCCCCTTTGGAGTGGCCCCTCAGGGGCCAACCTAGGGTTATGGGTAGTCCCCAGATGGAGGGCAGGCCTCGTCCACCGGCTCTGCGGCGAGCAGAGGGGCGGGCCGAGGTGAGGGCGCTGAGGAGCAGGAGCGTGAGCTCAAGCATTTTGAATGGGGCGGCCTTCGAAGGTCGCCGCGGGCTCGGAGGGCCCTGCCCGTTCTCCCGCCCTGAATGACCAACGGCACCCTTAGCGGCCCGGTTGTCAGCGTGGCGGCAGAGTGAATCCGGCGCTGGGGCTCGGGGGTCCCTAATACCTGGCGTTGCCCCGCCAGGCCCTTTGGGACAGGCCCCTCGGTGGCCAACCTAGGGTTAGGGTTAGCCCCCAGGAGGCTGGCAGGCTCGATCAGCCCATGTGCAGTGAATGGAGGTGTGGGTCGAGGTGAGATAGCTGGCGAGCGGGAGCGTGGGCCAGAGCATTTTGGCTTTGCCTTGGGGTGCCTTCAAAAGTCACAGGTGGCTCGGAGGGTCCTGCCCGTTCTGTCGCCCTGAAGGACTGGCAACGCCCCTAGCTCCCCATGTGGCGGTGGGGCGGCAGGGTGCATCCGGCGCTGGGACTTGGGGGTCCCCAATCAATGGCATGCGGCGCCAGGCCACTTGGGAGGGGCCCCTCGGTGGTGACCTAGGGTTAGGGTTAGACCCCAGGAAGCCAGCAGGCCCGATCCGCCAGCTCTGCACCGAGCGTAGGGGTGGGCCGAGGTTAGGGCGCTGGCGAGCAGAAGCGAGGGAGCCAGAGTTTTTGCGCAGGGGGCCTTCGAAGGTCACAGGGGGATCGGAGGGCCCTGCCCGTTCTCCCTTCCTGAATGACTGGCAACGCCCCTAGCGCCATGGGTGCTTGCGGGGTGGCAGAGTGAGTCCAGCACTGGGGCTCGGGTTCCCAAATCCCCGGCATTGTGGTGCCAGGCTCCTTGGGAGGGGGCCCTCGGGGGCCGACCTAGGGTTAGAGTTAGCCCCCATAAGGCCGGCAGGCCAGATCCTCTGGCTGGGCGGTGAGAGGTGGGCGGGCCGAGGTAAAGGCGCTGGGGTGCGGAATTGTGGGCCCCTGCATTTTGGGGTGGGAGGCTTCAAATGTCGCCGGTTTCTCCAGGGCCCTGTCAGTTCTCCGGCCCTGAAGGACCGGAGGCGCCCCTCGCGGCCCGGGTGGCAGCGTTGTGGGAGGGTGAGTCTGGCTTTGGGGCTTGGGCTTCCAGAACCCTGGCGTAGTGGCACCAAAACCCTTCAGAGGGGCCCCTGGGGGGCCGACCTAGGGTTAGGGTTAGCCCCCAGGAGACCGTCAGGCCCAACCGCACACTGTGCGGCGAGCTGAGGTGCGGCCCGAGGTGAAGGCGCTGGGGAGCGGGAGCGTGGGCACCAGCGTTTTGGCACGGGGAGCCTTTGAAGGTCACCGGGGACTCAGAAGGCCCTGCCCTTCTCTCGCCCTCTATGACCCGCGGCGCCCCTAGCGGCCCAGGTGGGGACAGCGCGGCAGGGTGAGTCTGGCTCTGGGGCTCTGAGTCACCAATTCCCAGCATTGCAGAGCCAGGCCGCTTGCGATGTCCCCTCAGGGCCCACCCAGGGTTTTGGTTAGCTGCCAGGAGCCCGGCAGGCCCTATCCACCGGCTCTGAAGCAAGCGGTGGGGTGGGCCTAGGTGAGGGCGCTGGCGAGCAGGATCCTGGGAGCCAACGTTTTTGCGCGGGGAGCCTTCAAAGGTCAGCGTGGGCTCGGAGGGCCCTGCCCGATCTCTTGCCCTGATTGACCGGCGGGGCCTCTAGTGGCTCGGGTGGCTGAAGGGCAGCAGGGTGAGTGGGGCACGTGAGCTCGGGGTCCCCATCCCCAGCGTTGCGACGCCAGGCCCCTTGGGAAGGGCCCCTCGGTGGCCGACCTATGGTTAGGGTTAGCCTCCAGGAGGCCAGCAGGCCCGATACACCGCCTGTGCGTCGAGCGGAGAGTTGGGCCAAGGTGAGGGTGCTGGTGAACATGAGCCCGGGCCCAAGCCTTTTGGTTCGGGGCGCCTTCGAAGGTCGGCGGGGGTTCGAAGGGCCCTGCCCGTCCTCCCACCCTGAATGAATGGCGGCACCCCTAGCGGCCTGTATGGGTTGGGGTGGCAGCGTGCATCCGGCGCTGGGGCTTGGGGGCTCCCAATCCCTGGCGTTGCGGCGCCAGGCCCCTTAGGAAGGGACCTTCAGGGGCTGTCCTAGGGTTAGGCTTAGCTCCCAGGAGGCTGGCAGGCCCGAGTCGCTGGCTCTGCGAAGAGCGGAGGTGCGGGCCGAGTTGAGGGTGATGCAGAGCGGGAGCGTGGTCCCCAGCGTTTTGGCGCCCTGGGCCTTCGACTGTTGCCATGGCTCAAAGGGCCCTGCCCGTTCTCCTGCCCTGAATAACCAGCGGCGCCCTTAGCAGCTCCCTTGGCGGTGGAGCGGCAGGGTGAGTCCATGCTGCGGCTCGGGGATCCCCAATCCCCAGCGTTGCGGGGCCAGGCCTCTTGGGAGGGGCTCCTCGTGGGCGGACCTAGGTTTAGAGTTAGCACCCAGGAGGCCAGCAGGCCCAATCCTCTGGCTGGGCGGCGAGAGGTGGGCGGCCCGAGGTAAAGGCGCTGGCGATCGGGAGCGTGGGCCCCTGCATTTTGGCGCAGGAGGCTTCAAATATCGCCGGTTTCTCCAGGGCCCTGTCAGTTCTCCCGCCCTGAATGACGGGCGGCGCCACTAGCGGCCTGGGTGGCAACGTTGCGGCAGGGTGAGTCTGGCTCTGGGTCTTGGGGTCCCTGATCCCCAGTGTAGCGGCACCAGGACCCTTGGGAGTGGCCCCTGGGTGGCTGACCTAGGGTTAGGGTTAGCCCCCAGGAGACCCTCAGGCCCAACCGCACACTGTGCGGTGAGCTGAGGGGCGGCCCGAGGTGAAGGCGCTGGGGAGCGGGAGCGTGGGCCCCAGCGTTTTGGCGTCCTGGGCCTTTGAATGTTGCCATGGCTCGGAGGGCCCTGCCCTTTCTCCTGCCCTGAATCCCCAGCAACGCCCCTAGCGGCTCCGTTGGCGGTGGGGCGGCAGGGTGAATCCCAGGCTGCAGCTCGGGGATCCCCAATCCCCGGCGTTGTGGTGCCAGGCCCCTTGGGAGGGGCTCCTCGTGGGCCGACCCAGGGTTAGAGTTAGCCCCCATAAGGCCGGCAGGCCAGATCCTCTGGCTGGGCGGTGAGAGGTGGGCGGGCCGAGGTAAAGGCGCTGGGGTGCGGGATTGTGGGCCCCTGCATTTTGGGGTGGGAGGCTTCAAATGTCGCCGGTTTCTCCAGGGCCCTGTCAGTTCTCCGGCCCTGAAGGACCGGAGGCGCCCCTCGCGGCCCGGGTGGCAGCGTTGTGGGAGGGTGAGTCTGGCTTTGGGGCTTGGGCTTCCAGAACCCTGGCGTAGTGGCACCAAAACCCTTCAGAGGGGCCCCTGGGGGGCCGACCTAGGGTTAGGGTTAGCCCCCAGGAGACCGTCAGGCCCAACCGCACACTGTGCGGCGAGCTGAGGTGCGGCCCGAGGTGAAGGCGCTGGGGAGCGGGAGCGTGGGCACCAGCGTTTGGGCACCGGGAGCCTTTGAAGGTCACCGGGGACTCAGAAGGCCCTGCCCTTCTCTCGCCCTCTATGACCCGCGGCGCCCCTAGCGGCCCAGGTGGGGACAGCGCGGCAGGGTGAGTCTGGCTCTGGGGCTCTGAGTCACCAATTCCCAGCATTGCAGAGCCAGGCCGCTTGCGATGTCCCCTCAGGGCCCACCCAGGGTTTTGGTTAGCTGCCAGGAGCCCGGCAGGCCCTATCCACCGGCTCTGAAGCAAGCGGTGGGGTGGGCCTAGGTGAGGGCGCTGGCGAGCAGGATCCTGGGAGCCAACGTTTTTGCGCGGGGAGCCTTCAAAGGTCAGCGTGGGCTCGGAGGGCCCTGCCCGATCTCTTGCCCTGATTGACCGGCGGGGCCTCTAGTGGCTCGGGTGGCTGAAGGGCAGCAGGGTGAGTGCGGCACGTGAGCTCGGGGTCCCCATCCCCAGCGTTGCGACGCCAGGCCCCTTGGGAAGGGCCCCTCGGTGGCCGACCTATGGTTAGGGTTAGCCTCCAGGAGGCCAGCAGGCCCGATACACCGCCTGTGCGTCGAGCGGAGAGTTGGGCCGAGGTGAGGGTGCTGGTGAACATGAGCCCGGGCCCAAGCCTTTTGGTTCGGGGCGCCTTCGAAGGTCGGCGGGGGTTCGAAGGGCCCTGCCCGTCCTCCCACCCTGAATGAATGGCGGCACCCCTAGCGGCCTGTATGGGTTGGGGTGGCAGCGTGCATCCGGCGCTGGGGCTTGGGGGCTCCCAATCCCTGGCGTTGCGGCGCCAGGCCCCTTAGGAAGGGACCTTCAGGGGCTGTCCTAGGGTTAGGCTTAGCTCCCAGGAGGCTGGCAGGCCCGAGTCGCTGGCTCTGCGAAGAGCGGAGGTGCGGGCCGAGTTGAGGGTGATGCAGAGCGGGAGCGTGGTCCCCAGCGTTTTGGCGCCCTGGGCCTTCGACTGTTGCCATGGCTCAAAGGGCCCTGCCCGTTCTCCTGCCCTGAATAACCAGCGGCGCCCTTAGCAGCTCCCTTGGCGGTGGAGCGGCAGGGTGAGTCCATGCTGCGGCTCGGGGATCCCCAATCCCCAGCGTTGCGGGGCCAGGCCTCTTGGGAGGGGCTCCTCGTGGGCGGACCTAGGTTTAGAGTTAGCACCCAGGAGGCCAGCAGGCCCAATCCTCTGGCTGGGCGGCGAGAGGTGGGCGGCCCGAGGTAAAGGCGCTGGCGATCGGGAGCGTGGGCCCCTGCATTTTGGCGC
This sequence comes from Ursus americanus, assembly GCF_024610735.1. Taxonomy (NCBI): domain Eukaryota; kingdom Metazoa; phylum Chordata; class Mammalia; order Carnivora; family Ursidae; genus Ursus; species Ursus americanus. The sequence continues at coordinate 148,261 of NW_028273728.1, read as the reverse complement.
AGGAGGCTTCAAATATCGCCGGTTTCTCCAGGGCCCTGTCAGTTCTCCCGCCCTGAATGACGGGCGGCGCCACTAGCGGCCCGGGTGGCAACGTTGCGGCAGGGTGAGTCTGGCTCTGGGTCTTGGGGTCCCTGATCCCCAGTGTAGCGGCACCAGGACCCTTGGGAGTGGCCCCTGGGTGGCTGACCTAGGGTTAGGGTTAGCCCCCAGGAGACCGTCAGGCCCAACCGCACACTGTGCGGCGAGCTGAGGTGCGGCCCGAGGTGAAGGCGCTGGGGAGCGGGAGCGTGGGCCCCAGCGTTTTGGCGTCCTGGGCCTTTGAATGTTGCCATGGCTCGGAGGGCCCTGCCCTTTCTCCTGCCCTGAATCCCCAGCAACGCCCCTAGCGGCTCCGTTGGCGGTGGGGCGGCAGGGTGAATCCCAGGCTGCAGCTCGGGGATCCCCAATCCCCGGCGTTGTGGTGCCAGGCCCCTTGGGAGGGGCTCCTCGTGGGCCGACCCAGGGTTAGAGTTAGCCCCCATAAGGCCGGCAGGCCAGATCCTCTGGCTGGGCGGTGAGAGGTGGGCGGGCCGAGGTAAAGGCGCTGGGGTGCGGGATTGTGGGCCCCTGCATTTTGGGGTGGGAGGCTTCAAATGTCGCCGGTTTCTCCAGGGCCCTGTCAGTTCTCCGGCCCTGAAGGACCGGAGGCGCCCCTCGCGGCCCGGGTGGCAGCGTTGTGGGAGGGTGAGTCTGGCTTTGGGGCTTGGGCTTCCAGAACCCTGGCGTAGTGGCACCAAAACCCTTCAGAGGGGCCCCTGGGGGGCCGACCTAGGGTTAGGGTTAGCCCCCAGGAGACCGTCAGGCCCAACCGCACACTGTGCGGCGAGCTGAGGTGCGGCCCGAGGTGAAGGCGCTGGGGAGCGGGAGCGTGGGCACCAGCGTGTTGGCACGGGGAGCCTTTGAAGGTCACCGGGGACTCAGAAGGCCCTGCCCTTCTCTCGCCCTCTATGACCCGCGGCGCCCCTAGCGGCCCAGGTGGGGACAGCGCGGCAGGGTGAGTCTGGCTCTGGGGCTCTGAGTCACCAATTCCCAGCATTGCAGAGCCAGGCCGCTTGCGATGTCCCCTCAGGGCCCACCCAGGGTTTTGGTTAGCTGCCAGGAGCCCGGCAGGCCCTATCCACCGGCTCTGAAGCAAGCGGTGGGGTGGGCCTAGGTGAGGGCGCTGGCGAGCAGGATCCTGGGAGCCAACGTTTTTGCGCGGGGAGCCTTCAAAGGTCAGCGTGGGCTCGGAGGGCCCTGCCCGATCTCTTGCCCTGATTGACCGGCGGGGCCTCTAGTGGCTCGGGTGGCTGAAGGGCAGCAGGGTGAGTGGGGCACGTGAGCTCGGGGTCCCCATCCCCAGCGTTGCGACGCCAGGCCCCTTGGGAAGGGCCCCTCGGTGGCCGACCTATGGTTAGGGTTAGCCTCCAGGAGGCCAGCAGGCCCGATACACCGCCTGTGCGTCGAGCGGAGAGTTGGGCCGAGGTGAGGGTGCTGGTGAACATGAGCCCGGGCCCAAGCCTTTTGGTTCGGGGCGCCTTCGAAGGTCGGCGGGGGTTCGAAGGGCCCTGCCCGTCCTCCCACCCTGAATGAATGGCGGCACCCCTAGCGGCCTGTATGGGTTGGGGTGGCAGCGTGCATCCGGCGCTGGGGCTTGGGGGCTCCCAATCCCTGGCGTTGCGGCGCCAGGCCCCTTAGGAAGGGACCTTCAGGGGCTGTCCTAGGGTTAGGCTTAGCTCCCAGGAGGCTGGCAGGCCCGAGTCGCTGGCTCTGCGAAGAGCGGAGGTGCGGGCCGAGTTGAGGGTGATGCAGAGCGGGAGCGTGGTCCCCAGCGTTTTGGCGCCCTGGGCCTTCGACTGTTGCCATGGCTCAAAGGGCCCTGCCCGTTCTCCTGCCCTGAATAACCAGCGGCGCCCTTAGCAGCTCCCTTGGCGGTGGAGCGGCAGGGTGAGTCCATGCTGCGGCTCGGGGATCCCCAATCCCCAGCGTTGCGGGGCCAGGCCTCTTGGGAGGGGCTCCTCGTGGGCGGACCTAGGTTTAGAGTTAGCACCCAGGAGGCCAGCAGGCCCAATCCTCTGGCTGGGCGGCGAGAGGTGGGCGGCCCGAGGTAAAGGCGCTGGCGATCGGGAGCGTGGGCCCCTGCATTTTGGCGCAGGAGGCTTCAAATATCGCCGGTTTCTCCAGGGCCCTGTCAGTTCTCCCGCCCTGAATGACGGGCGGCGCCACTAGCGGCCCGGGTGGCAACGTTGCGGCAGGGTGAGTCTGGCTCTGGGTCTTGGGGTCCCTGATCCCCAGTGTAGCGGCACCAGGACCCTTGGGAGTGGCCCCTGGGTGGCTGACCTAGGGTTAGGGTTAGCCCCCAGGAGACCGTCAGGCCCAACCGCACACTGTGCGGCGAGCTGAGGTGCGGCCCGAGGTGAAGGCGCTGGGGAGCGGGAGCGTGGGCCCCAGCGTTTTGGCGTCCTGGGCCTTTGAATGTTGCCATGGCTCGGAGGGCCCTGCCCTTTCTCCTGCCCTGAATCCCCAGCAACGCCCCTAGCGGCTCCGTTGGCGGTGGGGCGGCAGGGTGAATCCCAGGCTGCAGCTCGGGGATCCCCAATCCCCGGCGTTGTGGTGCCAGGCCCCTTGGGAGGGGCTCCTCGTGGGCCGACCCAGGGTTAGAGTTAGCCCCCATAAGGCCGGCAGGCCAGATCCTCTGGCTGGGCGGTGAGAGGTGGGCGGGCCGAGGTAAAGGCGCTGGGGTGCGGGATTGTGGGCCCCTGCATTTTGGGGTGGGAGGCTTCAAATGTCGCCGGTTTCTCCAGGGCCCTGTCAGTTCTCCGGCCCTGAAGGACCGGAGGCGCCCCTCGCGGCCCGGGTGGCAGCGTTGTGGGAGGGTGAGTCTGGCTTTGGGGCTTGGGCTTCCAGAACCCTGGCGTAGTGGCACCAAAACCCTTCAGAGGGGCCCCTGGGGGGCCGACCTAGGGTTAGGGTTAGCCCCCAGGAGACCGTCAGGCCCAACCGCACACTGTGCGGCGAGCTGAGGTGCGGCCCGAGGTGAAGGCGCTGGGGAGCGGGAGCGTGGGCACCAGCGTGTTGGCACGGGGAGCCTTTGAAGGTCACCGGGGACTCAGAAGGCCCTGCCCTTCTCTCGCCCTCTATGACCCGCGGCGCCCCTAGCGGCCCAGGTGGGGACAGCGCGGCAGGGTGAGTCTGGCTCTGGGGCTCTGAGTCACCAATTCCCAGCATTGCAGAGCCAGGCCGCTTGCGATGTCCCCTCAGGGCCCACCCAGGGTTTTGGTTAGCTGCCAGGAGCCCGGCAGGCCCTATCCACCGGCTCTGAAGCAAGCGGTGGGGTGGGCCTAGGTGAGGGCGCTGGCGAGCAGGATCCTGGGAGCCAACGTTTTTGCGCGGGGAGCCTTCAAAGGTCAGCGTGGGCTCGGAGGGCCCTGCCCGATCTCTTGCCCTGATTGACCGGCGGGGCCTCTAGTGGCTCGGGTGGCTGAAGGGCAGCAGGGTGAGTGGGGCACGTGAGCTCGGGGTCCCCATCCCCAGCGTTGCGACGCCAGGCCCCTTGGGAAGGGCCCCTCGGTGGCCGACCTATGGTTAGGGTTAGCCTCCAGGAGGCCAGCAGGCCCGATACACCGCCTGTGCGTCGAGCGGAGAGTTGGGCCGAGGTGAGGGTGCTGGTGAACATGAGCCCGGGCCCAAGCCTTTTGGTTCGGGGCGCCTTCGAAGGTCGGCGGGGGTTCGAAGGGCCCTGCCCGTCCTCCCACCCTGAATGAATGGCGGCACCCCTAGCGGCCTGTATGGGTTGGGGTGGCAGCGTGCATCCGGCGCTGGGGCTTGGGGGCTCCCAATCCCTGGCGTTGCGGCGCCAGGCCCCTTAGGAAGGGACCTTCAGGGGCTGTCCTAGGGTTAGGCTTAGCTCCCAGGAGGCTGGCAGGCCCGAGTCGCTGGCTCTGCGAAGAGCGGAGGTGCGGGCCGAGTTGAGGGTGATGCAGAGCGGGAGCGTGGTCCCCAGCGTTTTGGCGCCCTGGGCCTTCGACTGTTGCCATGGCTCAAAGGGCCCTGCCCGTTCTCCTGCCCTGAATAACCAGCGGCGCCCTTAGCAGCTCCCTTGGCGGTGGAGCGGCAGGGTGAGTCCATGCTGCGGCTCGGGGATCCCCAATCCCCAGCGTTGCGGGGCCAGGCCTCTTGGGAGGGGCTCCTCGTGGGCGGACCTAGGTTTAGAGTTAGCACCCAGGAGGCCAGCAGGCCCAATCCTCTGGCTGGGCGGCGAGAGGTGGGCGGCCCGAGGTAAAGGCGCTGGCGATCGGGAGCGTGGGCCCCTGCATTTTGGCGCAGGAGGCTTCAAATATCGCCGGTTTCTCCAGGGCCCTGTCAGTTCTCCCGCCCTGAATGACGGGCGGCGCCACTAGCGGCCCGGGTGGCAACGTTGCGGCAGGGTGAGTCTGGCTCTGGGTCTTGGGGTCCCTGATCCCCAGTGTAGCGGCACCAGGACCCTTGGGAGTGGCCCCTGGGTGGCTGACCTAGGGTTAGGGTTAGCCCCCAGGAGACCGTCAGGCCCAACCGCACACTGTGCGGCGAGCTGAGGTGCGGCCCGAGGTGAAGGCGCTGGGGAGCGGGAGCGTGGGCCCCAGCGTTTTGGCGTCCTGGGCCTTTGAATGTTGCCATGGCTCGGAGGGCCCTGCCCTTTCTCCTGCCCTGAATCCCCAGCAACGCCCCTAGCGGCTCCGTTGGCGGTGGGGCGGCAGGGTGAATCCCAGGCTGCAGCTCGGGGATCCCCAATCCCCGGCGTTGTGGTGCCAGGCCCCTTGGGAGGGGCTCCTCGTGGGCCGACCCAGGGTTAGAGTTAGCCCCCATAAGGCCGGCAGGCCAGATCCTCTGGCTGGGCGGTGAGAGGTGGGCGGGCCGAGGTAAAGGCGCTGGGGTGCGGGATTGTGGGCCCCTGCATTTTGGGGTGGGAGGTTTCAAATGTCGCCGGTTTCTCCAGGGCCCTGTCAGTTCTCCGGCCCTGAAGGACCGGAGGCGCCCCTCGCGGCCCGGGTGGCAGCGTTGTGGGAGGGTGAGTCTGGCTTTGGGGCTTGGGCTTCCAGAACCCTGGCGTAGTGGCACCAAAACCCTTCAGAGGGGCCCCTGGGGGGCCGACCTAGGGTTAGGGTTAGCCCCCAGGAGACCGTCAGGCCCAACCGCACACTGTGCGGCGAGCTGAGGTGCGGCCCGAGGTGAAGGCGCTGGGGAGCGGGAGCGTGGGCACCAGCGTGTTGGCACGGGGAGCCTTTGAAGGTCACCGGGGACTCAGAAGGCCCTGCCCTTCTCTCGCCCTCTATGACCCGCGGCGCCCCTAGCGGCCCAGGTGGGGACAGCGCGGCAGGGTGAGTCTGGCTCTGGGGCTCTGAGTCACCAATTCCCAGCATTGCAGAGCCAGGCCGCTTGCGATGTCCCCTCAGGGCCCACCCAGGGTTTTGGTTAGCTGCCAGGAGCCCGGCAGGCCCTATCCACCGGCTCTGAAGCAAGCGGTGGGGTGGGCCTAGGTGAGGGCGCTGGCGAGCAGGATCCTGGGAGCCAACGTTTTTGCGCGGGGAGCCTTCAAAGGTCAGCGTGGGCTCGGAGGGCCCTGCCCGATCTCTTGCCCTGATTGACCGGCGGGGCCTCTAGTGGCTCGGGTGGCTGAAGGGCAGCAGGGTGAGTGGGGCACGTGAGCTCGGGGTCCCCATCCCCAGCGTTGCGACGCCAGGCCCCTTGGGAAGGGCCCCTCGGTGGCCGACCTATGGTTAGGGTTAGCCTCCAGGAGGCCAGCAGGCCCGATACACCGCCTGTGCGTCGAGCGGAGAGTTGGGCCGAGGTGAGGGTGCTGGTGAACATGAGCCCGGGCCCAAGCCTTTTGGTTCGGGGCGCCTTCGAAGGTCGGCGGGGGTTCGAAGGGCCCTGCCCGTCCTCCCACCCTGAATGAATGGCGGCACCCCTAGCGGCCTGTATGGGTTGGGGTGGCAGCGTGCATCCGGCGCTGGGGCTTGGGGGCTCCCAATCCCTGGCGTTGCGGCGCCAGGCCCCTTAGGAAGGGACCTTCAGGGGCTGTCCTAGGGTTAGGCTTAGCTCCCAGGAGGCTGGCAGGCCCGAGTCGCTGGCTCTGCGAAGAGCGGAGGTGCGGGCCGAGTTGAGGGTGATGCAGAGCGGGAGCGTGGTCCCCAGCGTTTTGGCGCCCTGGGCCTTCGACTGTTGCCATGGCTCAAAGGGCCCTGCCCGTTCTCCTGCCCTGAATAACCAGCGGCGCCCTTAGCAGCTCCCTTGGCGGTGGAGCGGCAGGGTGAGTCCATGCTGCGGCTCGGGGATCCCCAATCCCCAGCGTTGCGGGGCCAGGCCTCTTGGGAGGGGCTCCTCGTGGGCGGACCTAGGTTTAGAGTTAGCACCCAGGAGGCCAGCAGGCCCAATCCTCTGGCTGGGCGGCGAGAGGTGGGCGGCCCGAGGTAAAGGCGCTGGCGATCGGGAGCGTGGGCCCCTGCATTTTGGCGCAGGAGGCTTCAAATATCGCCGGTTTCTCCAGGGCCCTGTCAGTTCTCCCGCCCTGAATGACGGGCGGCGCCACTAGCGGCCCGGGTGGCAACGTTGCGGCAGGGTGAGTCTGGCTCTGGGTCTTGGGGTCCCTGATCCCCAGTGTAGCGGCACCAGGACCCTTGGGAGTGGCCCCTGGGTGGCTGACCTAGGGTTAGGGTTAGCCCCCAGGAGACCGTCAGGCCCAACCGCACACTGTGCGGCGAGCTGAGGTGCGGCCCGAGGTGAAGGCGCTGGGGAGCGGGAGCGTGGGCCCCAGCGTTTTGGCGTCCTGGGCCTTTGAATGTTGCCATGGCTCGGAGGGCCCTGCCCTTTCTCCTGCCCTGAATCCCCAGCAACGCCCCTAGCGGCTCCGTTGGCGGTGGGGCGGCAGGGTGAATCCCAGGCTGCAGCTCGGGGATCCCCAATCCCCGGCGTTGTGGTGCCAGGCCCCTTGGGAGGGGCTCCTCGTGGGCCGACCCAGGGTTAGAGTTAGCCCCCATAAGGCCGGCAGGCCAGATCCTCTGGCTGGGCGGTGAGAGGTGGGCGGGCCGAGGTAAAGGCGCTGGGGTGCGGGATTGTGGGCCCCTGCATTTTGGGGTGGGAGGCTTCAAATGTCGCCGGTTTCTCCAGGGCCCTGTCAGTTCTCCGGCCCTGAAGGACCGGAGGCGCCCCTCGCGGCCCGGGTGGCAGCGTTGTGGGAGGGTGAGTCTGGCTTTGGGGCTTGGGCTTCCAGAACCCTGGCGTAGTGGCACCAAAACCCTTCAGAGGGGCCCCTGGGGGGCCGACCTAGGGTTAGGGTTAGCCCCCAGGAGACCGTCAGGCCCAACCGCACACTGTGCGGCGAGCTGAGGTGCGGCCCGAGGTGAAGGCGCTGGGGAGCGGGAGCGTGGGCACCAGCGTGTTGGCACGGGGAGCCTTTGAAGGTCACCGGGGACTCAGAAGGCCCTGCCCTTCTCTCGCCCTCTATGACCCGCGGCGCCCCTAGCGGCCCAGGTGGGGACAGCGCGGCAGGGTGAGTCTGGCTCTGGGGCTCTGAGTCACCAATTCCCAGCATTGCAGAGCCAGGCCGCTTGCGATGTCCCCTCAGGGCCCACCCAGGGTTTTGGTTAGCTGCCAGGAGCCCGGCAGGCCCTATCCACCGGCTCTGAAGCAAGCGGTGGGGTGGGCCTAGGTGAGGGCGCTGGCGAGCAGGATCCTGGGAGCCAACGTTTTTGCGCGGGGAGCCTTCAAAGGTCAGCGTGGGCTCGGAGGGCCCTGCCCGATCTCTTGCCCTGATTGACCGGCGGGGCCTCTAGTGGCTCGGGTGGCTGAAGGGCAGCAGGGTGAGTGGGGCACGTGAGCTCGGGGTCCCCATCCCCAGCGTTGCGACGCCAGGCCCCTTGGGAAGGGCCCCTCGGTGGCCGACCTATGGTTAGGGTTAGCCTCCAGGAGGCCAGCAGGCCCGATACACCGCCTGTGCGTCGAGCGGAGAGTTGGGCCGAGGTGAGGGTGCTGGTGAACATGAGCCCGGGCCCAAGCCTTTTGGTTCGGGGCGCCTTCGAAGGTCGGCGGGGGTTCGAAGGGCCCTGCCCGTCCTCCCACCCTGAATGAATGGCGGCACCCCTAGCGGCCTGTATGGGTTGGGGTGGCAGCGTGCATCCGGCGCTGGGGCTTGGGGGCTCCCAATCCCTGGCGTTGCGGCGCCAGGCCCCTTAGGAAGGGACCTTCAGGGGCTGTCCTAGGGTTAGGCTTAGCTCCCAGGAGTCTGGCAGGCCCGAGTCGCTGGCTCTGCGAAGAGCGGAGGTGCGGGCCGAGTTGAGGGTGATGCAGAGCGGGAGCGTGGTCCCCAGCGTTTTGGCGCCCTGGGCCTTCGACTGTTGCCATGGCTCAAAGGGCCCTGCCCGTTCTCCTGCCCTGAATAACCAGCGGCGCCCTTAGCAGCTCCCTTGGCGGTGGAGCGGCAGGGTGAGTCCATGCTGCGGCTCGGGGATCCCCAATCCCCAGCGTTGCGGGGCCAGGCCTCTTGGGAGGGGCTCCTCGTGGGCGGACCTAGGTTTAGAGTTAGCACCCAGGAGGCCAGCAGGCCCAATCCTCTGGCTGGGCGGCGAGAGGTGGGCGGCCCGAGGTAAAGGCGCTGGCGATCGGGAGCGTGGGCCCCTGCATTTTGGCGCAGGAGGCTTCAAATATCGCCGGTTTCTCCAGGGCCCTGTCAGTTCTCCCGCCCTGAATGACGGGCGGCGCCACTAGCGGCCCGGGTGGCAACGTTGCGGCAGGGTGAGTCTGGCTCTGGGTCTTGGGGTCCCTGATCCCCAGTGTAGCGGCACCAGGACCCTTGGGAGTGGCCCCTGGGTGGCTGACCTAGGGTTAGGGTTAGCCCCCAGGAGACCGTCAGGCCCAACCGCACACTGTGCGGCGAGCTGAGGTGCGGCCCGAGGTGAAGGCGCTGGGGAGCGGGAGCGTGGGCCCCAGCGTTTTGGCGTCCTGGGCCTTTGAATGTTGCCATGGCTCGGAGGGCCCTGCCCTTTCTCCTGCCCTGAATCCCCAGCAACGCCCCTAGCGGCTCCGTTGGCGGTGGGGCGGCAGGGTGAATCCCAGGCTGCAGCTCGGGGATCCCCAATCCCCGGCGTTGTGGTGCCAGGCCCCTTGGGAGGGGCTCCTCGTGGGCCGACCCAGGGTTAGAGTTAGCCCCCATAAGGCCGGCAGGCCAGATCCTCTGGCTGGGCGGTGAGAGGTGGGCGGGCCGAGGTAAAGGCGCTGGGGTGCGGGATTGTGGGCCCCTGCATTTTGGGGTGGGAGGCTTCAAATGTCGCCGGTTTCTCCAGGGCCCTGTCAGTTCTCCGGCCCTGAAGGACCGGAGGCGCCCCTCGCGGCCCGGGTGGCAGCGTTGTGGGAGGGTGAGTCTGGCTTTGGGGCTTGGGCTTCCAGAACCCTGGCGTAGTGGCACCAAAACCCTTCAGAGGGGCCCCTGGGGGGCCGACCTAGGGTTAGGGTTAGCCCCCAGGAGACCGTCAGGCCCAACCGCACACTGTGCGGCGAGCTGAGGTGCGGCCCGAGGTGAAGGCGCTGGGGAGCGGGAGCGTGGGCACCAGCGTGTTGGCACGGGGAGCCTTTGAAGGTCACCGGGGACTCAGAAGGCCCTGCCCTTCTCTCGCCCTCTATGACCCGCGGCGCCCCTAGCGGCCCAGGTGGGGACAGCGCGGCAGGGTGAGTCTGGCTCTGGGGCTCTGAGTCACCAATTCCCAGCATTGCAGAGCCAGGCCGCTTGCGATGTCCCCTCAGGGCCCACCCAGGGTTTTGGTTAGCTGCCAGGAGCCCGGCAGGCCCTATCCACCAGCTCTGAAGCAAGCGGTGGGGTGGGCCTAGGTGAGGGCGCTGGCGAGCAGGATCCTGGGAGCCAACGTTTTTGCGCGGGGAGCCTTCAAAGGTCAGCGTGGGCTCGGAGGGCCCTGCCCGATCTCTTGCCCTGATTGACCGGCGGGGCCTCTAGTGGCTCGGGTGGCTGAAGGGCAGCAGGGTGAGTGGGGCACGTGAGCTCGGGGTCCCCATCCCCAGCGTTGCGACGCCAGGCCCCTTGGGAAGGGCCCCTCGGTGGCCGACCTATGGTTAGGGTTAGCCTCCAGGAGGCCAGCAGGCCCGATACACCGCCTGTGCGTCGAGCGGAGAGTTGGGCCGAGGTGAGGGTGCTGGTGAACATGAGCCCGGGCCCAAGCCTTTTGGTTCGGGGCGCCTTCGAAGGTCGGCGGGGGTTCGAAGGGCCCTGCCCGTCCTCCCACCCTGAATGAATGGCGGCACCCCTAGCGGCCTGTATGGGTTGGGGTGGCAGCGTGCATCCGGCGCTGGGGCTTGGGGGCTCCCAATCCCTGGCGTTGCGGCGCCAGGCCCCTTAGGAAGGGACCTTCAGGGGCTGTCCTAGGGTTAGGCTTAGCTCCCAGGAGGCTGGCAGGCCCGAGTCGCTGGCTCTGCGAAGAGCGGAGGTGCGGGCCGAGTTGAGGGTGATGCAGAGCGGGAGCGTGGTCCCCAGCGTTTTGGCGCCCTGGGCCTTCGACTGTTGCCATGGCTCAAAGGGCCCTGCCCGTTCTCCTGCCCTGAATAACCAGCGGCGCCCTTAGCAGCTCCCTTGGCGGTGGAGCGGCAGGGTGAGTCCATGCTGCGGCTCGGGGATCCCCAATCCCCAGCGTTGCGGGGCCAGGCCTCTTGGGAGGGGCTCCTCGTGGGCGGACCTAGGTTTAGAGTTAGCACCCAGGAGGCCAGCAGGCCCAATCCTCTGGCTGGGCGGCGAGAGGTGGGCGGCCCGAGGTAAAGGCGCTGGCGATCGGGAGCGTGGGCCCCTGCATTTTGGCGCAGGAGGCTTCAAATATCGCCGGTTTCTCCAGGGCCCTGTCAGTTCTCCCGCCCTGAATGACGGGCGGCGCCACTAGCGGCCCGGGTGGCAACGTTGCGGCAGGGTGAGTCTGGCTCTGGGTCTTGGGGTCCCTGATCCCCAGTGTAGCGGCACCAGGACCCTTGGGAGTGGCCCCTGGGTGGCTGACCTAGGGTTAGGGTTAGCCCCCAGGAGACCGTCAGGCCCAACCGCACACTGTGCGGCGAGCTGAGGTGCGGCCCGAGGTGAAGGCGCTGGGGAGCGGGAGCGTGGGCCCCAGCGTTTTGGCGTCCTGGGCCTTTGAATGTTGCCATGGCTCGGAGGGCCCTGCCCTTTCTCCTGCCCTGAATCCCCAGCAACGCCCCTAGCGGCTCCGTTGGCGGTGGGGCGGCAGGGTGAATCCCAGGCTGCAGCTCGGGGATCCCCAATCCCCGGCGTTGTGGTGCCAGGCCCCTTGGGAGGGGCTCCTCGTGGGCCGACCCAGGGTTAGAGTTAGCCCCCATAAGGCCGGCAGGCCAGATCCTCTGGCTGGGCGGTGAGAGGTGGGCGGGCCGAGGTAAAGGCGCTGGGGTGCGGGATTGTGGGCCCCTGCATTTTGGGGTGGGAGGCTTCAAATGTCGCCGGTTTCTCCAGGGCCCTGTCAGTTCTCCGGCCCTGAAGGACCGGAGGCGCCCCTCGCGGCCCGGGTGGCAGCGTTGTGGGAGGGTGAGTCTGGCTTTGGGGCTTGGGCTTCCAGAACCCTGGCGTAGTGGCACCAAAACCCTTCAGAGGGGCCCCTGGGGGGCCGACCTAGGGTTAGGGTTAGCCCCCAGGAGACCGTCAGGCCCAACCGCACACTGTGCGGCGAGCTGAGGTGCGGCCCGAGGTGAAGGCGCTGGGGAGCGGGAGCGTGGGCACCAGCGTGTTGGCACGGGGAGCCTTTGAAGGTCACCGGGGACTCAGAAGGCCCTGCCCTTCTCTCGCCCTCTATGACCCGCGGCGCCCCTAGCGGCCCAGGTGGGGACAGCGCGGCAGGGTGAGTCTGGCTCTGGGGCTCTGAGTCACCAATTCCCAGCATTGCAGAGCCAGGCCGCTTGCGATGTCCCCTCAGGGCCCACCCAGGGTTTTGGTTAGCTGCCAGGAGCCCGGCAGGCCCTATCCACCGGCTCTGAAGCAAGCGGTGGGGTGGGCCTAGGTGAGGGCGCTGGCGAGCAGGATCCTGGGAGCCAACGTTTTTGCGCGGGGAGCCTTCAAAGGTCAGCGTGGGCTCGGAGGGCCCTGCCCGATCTCTTGCCCTGATTGACCGGCGGGGCCTCTAGTGGCTCGGGTGGCTGAAGGGCAGCAGGGTGAGTGGGGCACGTGAGCTCGGGGTCCCCATCCCCAGCGTTGCGACGCCAGGCCCCTTGGGAAGGGCCCCTCGGTGGCCGACCTATGGTTAGGGTTAGCCTCCAGGAGGCCAGCAGGCCCGATACACCGCCTGTGCGTCGAGCGGAGAGTTGGGCCGAGGTGAGGGTGCTGGTGAACATGAGCCCGGGCCCAAGCCTTTTGGTTCGGGGCGCCTTCGAAGGTCGGCGGGGGTTCGAAGGGCCCTGCCCGTCCTCCCACCCTGAATGAATGGCGGCACCCCTAGCGGCCTGTATGGGTTGGGGTGGCAGCGTGCATCCGGCGCTGGGGCTTGGGGGCTCCCAATCCCTGGCGTTGCGGCGCCAGGCCCCTTAGGAAGGGACCTTCAGGGGCTGTCCTAGGGTTAGGCTTAGCTCCCAGGAGGCTGGCAGGCCCGAGTCGCTGGCTCTGCGAAGAGCGGAGGTGCGGGCCGAGTTGAGGGTGATGCAGAGCGGGAGCGTGGTCCCCAGCGTTTTGGCGCCCTGGGCCTTCGACTGTTGCCATGGCTCAAAGGGCCCTGCCCGTTCTCCTGCCCTGAATAACCAGCGGCGCCCTTAGCAGCTCCCTTGGCGGTGGAGCGGCAGGGTGAGTCCATGCTGCGGCTCGGGGATCCCCAATCCCCAGCGTTGCGGGGCCAGGCCTCTTGGGAGGGGCTCCTCGTGGGCGGACCTAGGTTTAGAGTTAGCACCCAGGAGGCCAGCAGGCCCAATCCTCTGGCTGGGCGGCGAGAGGTGGGCGGCCCGAGGTAAAGGCGCTGGCGATCGGGAGCGTGGGCCCCTGCATTTTGGCGCAGGAGGCTTCAAATATCGCCGGTTTCTCCAGGGCCCTGTCAGTTCTCCCGCCCTGAATGACGGGCGGCGCCACTAGCGGCCCGGGTGGCAACGTTGCGGCAGGGTGAGTCTGGCTCTGGGTCTTGGGGTCCCTGATCCCCAGTGTAGCGGCACCAGGACCCTTGGGAGTGGCCCCTGGGTGGCTGACCTAGGGTTAGGGTTAGCCCCCAGGAGACCGTCAGGCCCAACCGCACACTGTGCGGCGAGCTGAGGTGCGGCCCGAGGTGAAGGCGCTGGGGAGCGGGAGCGTGGGCCCCAGCGTTTTGGCGTCCTGGGCCTTTGAATGTTGCCATGGCTCGGAGGGCCCTGCCCTTTCTCCTGCCCTGAATCCCCAGCAACGCCCCTAGCGGCTCCGTTGGCGGTGGGGCGGCAGGGTGAATCCCAGGCTGCAGCTCGGGGATCCCCAATCCCCGGCGTTGTGGTGCCAGGCCCCTTGGGAGGGGCTCCTCGTGGGCCGACCCAGGGTTAGAGTTAGCCCCCATAAGGCCGGCAGGCCAGATCCTCTGGCTGGGCGGTGAGAGGTGGGCGGGCCGAGGTAAAGGCGCTGGGGTGCGGGATTGTGGGCCCCTGCATTTTGGGGTGGGAGGCTTCAAATGTCGCCGGTTTCTCCAGGGCCCTGTCAGTTCTCCGGCCCTGAAGGACCGGAGGCGCCCCTCGCGGCCCGGGTGGCAGCGTTGTGGGAGGGTGAGTCTGGCTTTGGGGCTTGGGCTTCCAGAACCCTGGCGTAGTGGCACCAAAACCCTTCAGAGGGGCCCCTGGGGGGCCGACCTAGGGTTAGGGTTAGCCCCCAGGAGACCGTCAGGCCCAACCGCACACTGTGCGGCGAGCTGAGGTGCGGCCCGAGGTGAAGGCGCTGGGGAGCGGGAGCGTGGGCACCAGCGTGTTGGCACGGGGAGCCTTTGAAGGTCACCGGGGACTCAGAAGGCCCTGCCCTTCTCTCGCCCTCTATGACCCGCGGCGCCCCTAGCGGCCCAGGTGGGGACAGCGCGGCAGGGTGAGTCTGGCTCTGGGGCTCTGAGTCACCAATTCCCAGCATTGCAGAGCCAGGCCGCTTGCGATGTCCCCTCAGGGCCCACCCAGGGTTTTGGTTAGCTGCCAGGAGCCCGGCAGGCCCTATCCACCGGCTCTGAAGCAAGCGGTGGGGTGGGCCTAGGTGAGGGCGCTGGCGAGCAGGATCCTGGGAGCCAACGTTTTTGCGCGGGGAGCCTTCAAAGGTCAGCGTGGGCTCGGAGGGCCCTGCCCGATCTCTTGCCCTGATTGACCGGCGGGGCCTCTAGTGGCTCGGGTGGCTGAAGGGCAGCAGGGTGAGTGGGGCACGTGAGCTCGGGGTCCCCATCCCCAGCGTTGCGACGCCAGGCCCCTTGGGAAGGGCCCCTCGGTGGCCGACCTATGGTTAGGGTTAGCCTCCAGGAGGCCAGCAGGCCCGATACACCGCCTGTGCGTCGAGCGGAGAGTTGGGCCGAGGTGAGGGTGCTGGTGAACATGAGCCCGGGCCCAAGCCTTTTGGTTCGGGGCGCCTTCGAAGGTCGGCGGGGGTTCGAAGGGCCCTGCCCGTCCTCCCACCCTGAATGAATGGCGGCACCCCTAGCGGCCTGTATGGGTTGGGGTGGCAGCGTGCATCCGGCGCTGGGGCTTGGGGGCTCCCAATCCCTGGCGTTGCGGCGCCAGGCCCCTTAGGAAGGGACCTTCAGGGGCTGTCCTAGGGTTAGGCTTAGCTCCCAGGAGGCTGGCAGGCCCGAGTCGCTGGCTCTGCGAAGAGCGGAGGTGCGGGCCGAGTTGAGGGTGATGCAGAGCGGGAGCGTGGTCCCCAGCGTTTTGGCGCCCTGGGCCTTCGACTGTTGCCATGGCTCAAAGGGCCCTGCCCGTTCTCCTGCCCTGAATAACCAGCGGCGCCCTTAGCAGCTCCCTTGGCGGTGGAGCGGCAGGGTGAGTCCATGCTGCGGCTCGGGGATCCCCAATCCCCAGCGTTGCGGGGCCAGGCCTCTTGGGAGGGGCTCCTCGTGGGCGGACCTAGGTTTAGAGTTAGCACCCAGGAGGCCAGCAGGCCCAATCCTCTGGCTGGGCGGCGAGAGGTGGGCGGCCCGAGGTAAAGGCGCTGGCGATCGGGAGCGTGGGCCCCTGCATTTTGGCGCAGGAGGCTTCAAATATCGCCGGTTTCTCCAGGGCCCTGTCAGTTCTCCCGCCCTGAATGACGGGCGGCGCCACTAGCGGCCCGGGTGGCAACGTTGCGGCAGGGTGAGTCTGGCTCTGGGTCTTGGGGTCCCTGATCCCCAGTGTAGCGGCACCAGGACCCTTGGGAGTGGCCCCTGGGTGGCTGACCTAGGGTTAGGGTTAGCCCCCAGGAGACCGTCAGGCCCAACCGCACACTGTGCGGCGAGCTGAGGTGCGGCCCGAGGTGAAGGCGCTGGGGAGCGGGAGCGTGGGCCCCAGCGTTTTGGCGTCCTGGGCCTTTGAATGTTGCCATGGCTCGGAGGGCCCTGCCCTTTCTCCTGCCCTGAATCCCCAGCAACGCCCCTAGCGGCTCCGTTGGCGGTGGGGCGGCAGGGTGAATCCCAGGCTGCAGCTCGGGGATCCCCAATCCCCGGCGTTGTGGTGCCAGGCCCCTTGGGAGGGGCTCCTCGTGGGCCGACCCAGGGTTAGAGTTAGCCCCCATAAGGCCGGCAGGCCAGATCCTCTGGCTGGGCGGTGAGAGGTGGGCGGGCCGAGGTAAAGGCGCTGGGGTGCGGGATTGTGGGCCCCTGCATTTTGGGGTGGGAGGCTTCAAATGTCGCCGGTTTCTCCAGGGCCCTGTCAGTTCTCCGGCCCTGAAGGACCGGAGGCGCCCCTCGCGGCCCGGGTGGCAGCGTTGTGGGAGGGTGAGTCTGGCTTTGGGGCTTGGGCTTCCAGAACCCTGGCGTAGTGGCACCAAAACCCTTCAGAGGGGCCCCTGGGGGGCCGACCTAGGGTTAGGGTTAGCCCCCAGGAGACCGTCAGGCCCAACCGCACACTGTGCGGCGAGCTGAGGTGCGGCCCGAGGTGAAGGCGCTGGGGAGCGGGAGCGTGGGCACCAGCGTGTTGGCACGGGGAGCCTTTGAAGGTCACCGGGGACTCAGAAGGCCCTGCCCTTCTCTCGCCCTCTATGACCCGCGGCGCCCCTAGCGGCCCAGGTGGGGACAGCGCGGCAGGGTGAGTCTGGCTCTGGGGCTCTGAGTCACCAATTCCCAGCATTGCAGAGCCAGGCCGCTTGCGATGTCCCCTCAGGGCCCACCCAGGGTTTTGGTTAGCTGCCAGGAGCCCGGCAGGCCCTATCCACCGGCTCTGAAGCAAGCGGTGGGGTGGGCCTAGGTGAGGGCGCTGGCGAGCAGGATCCTGGGAGCCAACGTTTTTGCGCGGGGAGCCTTCAAAGGTCAGCGTGGGCTCGGAGGGCCCTGCCCGATCTCTTGCCCTGATTGACCGGCGGGGCCTCTAGTGGCTCGGGTGGCTGAAGGGCAGCAGGGTGAGTGGGGCACGTGAGCTCGGGGTCCCCATCCCCAGCGTTGCGACGCCAGGCCCCTTGGGAAGGGCCCCTCGGTGGCCGACCTATGGTTAGGGTTAGCCTCCAGGAGGCCAGCAGGCCCGATACACCGCCTGTGCGTCGAGCGGAGAGTTGGGCCGAGGTGAGGGTGCTGGTGAACATGAGCCCGGGCCCAAGCCTTTTGGTTCGGGGCGCCTTCGAAGGTCGGCGGGGGTTCGAAGGGCCCTGCCCGTCCTCCCACCCTGAATGAATGGCGGCACCCCTAGCGGCCTGTATGGGTTGGGGTGGCAGCGTGCATCCGGCGCTGGGGCTTGGGGGCTCCCAATCCCTGGCGTTGCGGCGCCAGGCCCCTTAGGAAGGGACCTTCAGGGGCTGTCCTAGGGTTAGGCTTAGCTCCCAGGAGGCTGGCAGGCCCGAGTCGCTGGCTCTGCGAAGAGCGGAGGTGCGGGCCGAGTTGAGGGTGATGCAGAGCGGGAGCGTGGTCCCCAGCGTTTTGGCGCCCTGGGCCTTCGACTGTTGCCATGGCTCAAAGGGCCCTGCCCGTTCTCCTGCCCTGAATAACCAGCGGCGCCCTTAGCAGCTCCCTTGGCGGTGGAGCGGCAGGGTGAGTCCATGCTGCGGCTCGGGGATCCCCAATCCCCAGCGTTGCGGGGCCAGGCCTCTTGGGAGGGGCTCCTCGTGGGCGGACCTAGGTTTAGAGTTAGCACCCAGGAGGCCAGCAGGCCCAATCCTCTGGCTGGGCGGCGAGAGGTGGGCGGCCCGAGGTAAAGGCGCTGGCGATCGGGAGCGTGGGCCCCTGCATTTTGGCGCAGGAGGCTTCAAATATCGCCGGTTTCTCCAGGGCCCTGTCAGTTCTCCCGCCCTGAATGACGGGCGGCGCCACTAGCGGCCCGGGTGGCAACGTTGCGGCAGGGTGAGTCTGGCTCTGGGTCTTGGGGTCCCTGATCCCCAGTGTAGCGGCACCAGGACCCTTGGGAGTGGCCCCTGGGTGGCTGACCTAGGGTTAGGGTTAGCCCCCAGGAGACCGTCAGGCCCAACCGCACACTGTGCGGCGAGCTGAGGTGCGGCCCGAGGTGAAGGCGCTGGGGAGCGGGAGCGTGGGCCCCAGCGTTTTGGCGTCCTGGGCCTTTGAATGTTGCCATGGCTCGGAGGGCCCTGCCCTTTCTCCTGCCCTGAATCCCCAGCAACGCCCCTAGCGGCTCCGTTGGCGGTGGGGCGGCAGGGTGAATCCCAGGCTGCAGCTCGGGGATCCCCAATCCCCGGCGTTGTGGTGCCAGGCCCCTTGGGAGGGGCTCCTCGTGGGCCGACCCAGGGTTAGAGTTAGCCCCCATAAGGCCGGCAGGCCAGATCCTCTGGCTGGGCGGTGAGAGGTGGGCGGGCCGAGGTAAAGGCGCTGGGGTGCGGGATTGTGGGCCCCTGCATTTTGGGGTGGGAGGCTTCAAATGTCGCCGGTTTCTCCAGGGCCCTGTCAGTTCTCCGGCCCTGAAGGACCGGAGGCGCCCCTCGCGGCCCGGGTGGCAGCGTTGTGGGAGGGTGAGTCTGGCTTTGGGGCTTGGGCTTCCAGAACCCTGGCGTAGTGGCACCAAAACCCTTCAGAGGGGCCCCTGGGGGGCCGACCTAGGGTTAGGGTTAGCCCCCAGGAGACCGTCAGGCCCAACCGCACACTGTGCGGCGAGCTGAGGTGCGGCCCGAGGTGAAGGCGCTGGGGAGCGGGAGCGTGGGCACCAGCGTGTTGGCACGGGGAGCCTTTGAAGGTCACCGGGGACTCAGAAGGCCCTGCCCTTCTCTCGCCCTCTATGACCCGCGGCGCCCCTAGCGGCCCAGGTGGGGACAGCGCGGCAGGGTGAGTCTGGCTCTGGGGCTCTGAGTCACCAATTCCCAGCATTGCAGAGCCAGGCCGCTTGCGATGTCCCCTCAGGGCCCACCCAGGGTTTTGGTTAGCTGCCAGGAGCCCGGCAGGCCCTATCCACCGGCTCTGAAGCAAGCGGTGGGGTGGGCCTAGGTGAGGGCGCTGGCGAGCAGGATCCTGGGAGCCAACGTTTTTGCGCGGGGAGCCTTCAAAGGTCAGCGTGGGCTCGGAGGGCCCTGCCCGATCTCTTGCCCTGATTGACCGGCGGGGCCTCTAGTGGCTCGGGTGGCTGAAGGGCAGCAGGGTGAGTGGGGCACGTGAGCTCGGGGTCCCCATCCCCAGCGTTGCGACGCCAGGCCCCTTGGGAAGGGCCCCTCGGTGGCCGACCTATGGTTAGGGTTAGCCTCCAGGAGGCCAGCAGGCCCGATACACCGCCTGTGCGTCGAGCGGAGAGTTGGGCCGAGGTGAGGGTGCTGGTGAACATGAGCCCGGGCCCAAGCCTTTTGGTTCGGGGCGCCTTCGAAGGTCGGCGGGGGTTCGAAGGGCCCTGCCCGTCCTCCCACCCTGAATGAATGGCGGCACCCCTAGCGGCCTGTATGGGTTGGGGTGGCAGCGTGCATCCGGCGCTGGGGCTTGGGGGCTCCCAATCCCTGGCGTTGCGGCGCCAGGCCCCTTAGGAAGGGACCTTCAGGGGCTGTCCTAGGGTTAGGCTTAGCTCCCAGGAGGCTGGCAGGCCCGAGTCGCTGGCTCTGCGAAGAGCGGAGGTGCGGGCCGAGTTGAGGGTGATGCAGAGCGGGAGCGTGGTCCCCAGCGTTTTGGCGCCCTGGGCCTTCGACTGTTGCCATGGCTCAAAGGGCCCTGCCCGTTCTCCTGCCCTGAATAACCAGCGGCGCCCTTAGCAGCTCCCTTGGCGGTGGAGCGGCAGGGTGAGTCCATGCTGCGGCTCGGGGATCCCCAATCCCCAGCGTTGCGGGGCCAGGCCTCTTGGGAGGGGCTCCTCGTGGGCGGACCTAGGTTTAGAGTTAGCACCCAGGAGGCCAGCAGGCCCAATCCTCTGGCTGGGCGGCGAGAGGTGGGCGGCCCGAGGTAAAGGCGCTGGCGATCGGGAGCGTGGGCCCCTGCATTTTGGCGCAGGAGGCTTCAAATATCGCCGGTTTCTCCAGGGCCCTGTCAGTTCTCCCGCCCTGAATGACGGGCGGCGCCACTAGCGGCCCGGGTGGCAACGTTGCGGCAGGGTGAGTCTGGCTCTGGGTCTTGGGGTCCCTGATCCCCAGTGTAGCGGCACCAGGACCCTTGGGAGTGGCCCCTGGGTGGCTGACCTAGGGTTAGGGTTAGCCCCCAGGAGACCGTCAGGCCCAACCGCACACTGTGCGGCGAGCTGAGGTGCGGCCCGAGGTGAAGGCGCTGGGGAGCGGGAGCGTGGGCCCCAGCGTTTTGGCGTCCTGGGCCTTTGAATGTTGCCATGGCTCGGAGGGCCCTGCCCTTTCTCCTGCCCTGAATCCCCAGCAACGCCCCTAGCGGCTCCGTTGGCGGTGGGGCGGCAGGGTGAATCCCAGGCTGCAGCTCGGGGATCCCCAATCCCCGGCGTTGTGGTGCCAGGCCCCTTGGGAGGGGCTCCTCGTGGGCCGACCCAGGGTTAGAGTTAGCCCCCATAAGGCCGGCAGGCCAGATCCTCTGGCTGGGCGGTGAGAGGTGGGCGGGCCGAGGTAAAGGCGCTGGGGTGCGGGATTGTGGGCCCCTGCATTTTGGGGTGGGAGGTTTCAAATGTCGCCGGTTTCTCCAGGGCCCTGTCAGTTCTCCGGCCCTGAAGGACCGGAGGCGCCCCTCGCGGCCCGGGTGGCAGCGTTGTGGGAGGGTGAGTCTGGCTTTGGGGCTTGGGCTTCCAGAACCCTGGCGTAGTGGCACCAAAACCCTTCAGAGGGGCCCCTGGGGGGCCGACCTAGGGTTAGGGTTAGCCCCCAGGAGACCGTCAGGCCCAACCGCACACTGTGCGGCGAGCTGAGGTGCGGCCCGAGGTGAAGGCGCTGGGGAGCGGGAGCGTGGGCACCAGCGTGTTGGCACGGGGAGCCTTTGAAGGTCACCGGGGACTCAGAAGGCCCTGCCCTTCTCTCGCCCTCTATGACCCGCGGCGCCCCTAGCGGCCCAGGTGGGGACAGCGCGGCAGGGTGAGTCTGGCTCTGGGGCTCTGAGTCACCAATTCCCAGCATTGCAGAGCCAGGCCGCTTGCGATGTCCCCTCAGGGCCCACCCAGGGTTTTGGTTAGCTGCCAGGAGCCCGGCAGGCCCTATCCACCGGCTCTGAAGCAAGCGGTGGGGTGGGCCTAGGTGAGGGCGCTGGCGAGCAGGATCCTGGGAGCCAACGTTTTTGCGCGGGGAGCCTTCAAAGGTCAGCGTGGGCTCGGAGGGCCCTGCCCGATCTCTTGCCCTGATTGACCGGCGGGGCCTCTAGTGGCTCGGGTGGCTGAAGGGCAGCAGGGTGAGTGGGGCACGTGAGCTCGGGGTCCCCATCCCCAGCGTTGCGACGCCAGGCCCCTTGGGAAGGGCCCCTCGGTGGCCGACCTATGGTTAGGGTTAGCCTCCAGGAGGCCAGCAGGCCCGATACACCGCCTGTGCGTCGAGCGGAGAGTTGGGCCGAGGTGAGGGTGCTGGTGAACATGAGCCCGGGCCCAAGCCTTTTGGTTCGGGGCGCCTTCGAAGGTCGGCGGGGGTTCGAAGGGCCCTGCCCGTCCTCCCACCCTGAATGAATGGCGGCACCCCTAGCGGCCTGTATGGGTTGGGGTGGCAGCGTGCATCCGGCGCTGGGGCTTGGGGGCTCCCAATCCCTGGCGTTGCGGCGCCAGGCCCCTTAGGAAGGGACCTTCAGGGGCTGTCCTAGGGTTAGGCTTAGCTCCCAGGAGGCTGGCAGGCCCGAGTCGCTGGCTCTGCGAAGAGCGGAGGTGCGGGCCGAGTTGAGGGTGATGCAGAGCGGGAGCGTGGTCCCCAGCGTTTTGGCGCCCTGGGCCTTCGACTGTTGCCATGGCTCAAAGGGCCCTGCCCGTTCTCCTGCCCTGAATAACCAGCGGCGCCCTTAGCAGCTCCCTTGGCGGTGGAGCGGCAGGGTGAGTCCATGCTGCGGCTCGGGGATCCCCAATCCCCAGCGTTGCGGGGCCAGGCCTCTTGGGAGGGGCTCCTCGTGGGCGGACCTAGGTTTAGAGTTAGCACCCAGGAGGCCAGCAGGCCCAATCCTCTGGCTGGGCGGCGAGAGGTGGGCGGCCCGAGGTAAAGGCGCTGGCGATCGGGAGCGTGGGCCCCTGCATTTTGGCGCAGGAGGCTTCAAATATCGCCGGTTTCTCCAGGGCCCTGTCAGTTCTCCCGCCCTGAATGACGGGCGGCGCCACTAGCGGCCCGGGTGGCAACGTTGCGGCAGGGTGAGTCTGGCTCTGGGTCTTGGGGTCCCTGATCCCCAGTGTAGCGGCACCAGGACCCTTGGGAGTGGCCCCTGGGTGGCTGACCTAGGGTTAGGGTTAGCCCCCAGGAGACCGTCAGGCCCAACCGCACACTGTGCGGCGAGCTGAGGTGCGGCCCGAGGTGAAGGCGCTGGGGAGCGGGAGCGTGGGCCCCAGCGTTTTGGCGTCCTGGGCCTTTGAATGTTGCCATGGCTCGGAGGGCCCTGCCCTTTCTCCTGCCCTGAATCCCCAGCAACGCCCCTAGCGGCTCCGTTGGCGGTGGGGCGGCAGGGTGAATCCCAGGCTGCAGCTCGGGGATCCCCAATCCCCGGCGTTGTGGTGCCAGGCCCCTTGGGAGGGGCTCCTCGTGGGCCGACCCAGGGTTAGAGTTAGCCCCCATAAGGCCGGCAGGCCAGATCCTCTGGCTGGGCGGTGAGAGGTGGGCGGGCCGAGGTAAAGGCGCTGGGGTGCGGGATTGTGGGCCCCTGCATTTTGGGGTGGGAGGCTTCAAATGTCGCCGGTTTCTCCAGGGCCCTGTCAGTTCTCCGGCCCTGAAGGACCGGAGGCGCCCCTCGCGGCCCGGGTGGCAGCGTTGTGGGAGGGTGAGTCTGGCTTTGGGGCTTGGGCTTCCAGAACCCTGGCGTAGTGGCACCAAAACCCTTCAGAGGGGCCCCTGGGGGGCCGACCTAGGGTTAGGGTTAGCCCCCAGGAGACCGTCAGGCCCAACCGCACACTGTGCGGCGAGCTGAGGTGCGGCCCGAGGTGAAGGCGCTGGGGAGCGGGAGCGTGGGCACCAGCGTGTTGGCACGGGGAGCCTTTGAAGGTCACCGGGGACTCAGAAGGCCCTGCCCTTCTCTCGCCCTCTATGACCCGCGGCGCCCCTAGCGGCCCAGGTGGGGACAGCGCGGCAGGGTGAGTCTGGCTCTGGGGCTCTGAGTCACCAATTCCCAGCATTGCAGAGCCAGGCCGCTTGCGATGTCCCCTCAGGGCCCACCCAGGGTTTTGGTTAGCTGCCAGGAGCCCGGCAGGCCCTATCCACCGGCTCTGAAGCAAGCGGTGGGGTGGGCCTAGGTGAGGGCGCTGGCGAGCAGGATCCTGGGAGCCAACGTTTTTGCGCGGGGAGCCTTCAAAGGTCAGCGTGGGCTCGGAGGGCCCTGCCCGATCTCTTGCCCTGATTGACCGGCGGGGCCTCTAGTGGCTCGGGTGGCTGAAGGGCAGCAGGGTGAGTGGGGCACGTGAGCTCGGGGTCCCCATCCCCAGCGTTGCGACGCCAGGCCCCTTGGGAAGGGCCCCTCGGTGGCCGACCTATGGTTAGGGTTAGCCTCCAGGAGGCCAGCAGGCCCGATACACCGCCTGTGCGTCGAGCGGAGAGTTGGGCCGAGGTGAGGGTGCTGGTGAACATGAGCCCGGGCCCAAGCCTTTTGGTTCGGGGCGCCTTCGAAGGTCGGCGGGGGTTCGAAGGGCCCTGCCCGTCCTCCCACCCTGAATGAATGGCGGCACCCCTAGCGGCCTGTATGGGTTGGGGTGGCAGCGTGCATCCGGCGCTGGGGCTTGGGGGCTCCCAATCCCTGGCGTTGCGGCGCCAGGCCCCTTAGGAAGGGACCTTCAGGGGCTGTCCTAGGGTTAGGCTTAGCTCCCAGGAGGCTGGCAGGCCCGAGTCGCTGGCTCTGCGAAGAGCGGAGGTGCGGGCCGAGTTGAGGGTGATGCAGAGCGGGAGCGTGGTCCCCAGCGTTTTGGCGCCCTGGGCCTTCGACTGTTGCCATGGCTCAAAGGGCCCTGCCCGTTCTCCTGCCCTGAATAACCAGCGGCGCCCTTAGCAGCTCCCTTGGCGGTGGAGCGGCAGGGTGAGTCCATGCTGCGGCTCGGGGATCCCCAATCCCCAGCGTTGCGGGGCCAGGCCTCTTGGGAGGGGCTCCTCGTGGGCGGACCTAGGTTTAGAGTTAGCACCCAGGAGGCCAGCAGGCCCAATCCTCTGGCTGGGCGGCGAGAGGTGGGCGGCCCGAGGTAAAGGCGCTGGCGATCGGGAGCGTGGGCCCCTGCATTTTGGCGCAGGAGGCTTCAAATATCGCCGGTTTCTCCAGGGCCCTGTCAGTTCTCCCGCCCTGAATGACGGGCGGCGCCACTAGCGGCCCGGGTGGCAACGTTGCGGCAGGGTGAGTCTGGCTCTGGGTCTTGGGGTCCCTGATCCCCAGTGTAGCGGCACCAGGACCCTTGGGAGTGGCCCCTGGGTGGCTGACCTAGGGTTAGGGTTAGCCCCCAGGAGACCGTCAGGCCCAACCGCACACTGTGCGGCGAGCTGAGGTGCGGCCCGAGGTGAAGGCGCTGGGGAGCGGGAGCGTGGGCCCCAGCGTTTTGGCGTCCTGGGCCTTTGAATGTTGCCATGGCTCGGAGGGCCCTGCCCTTTCTCCTGCCCTGAATCCCCAGCAACGCCCCTAGCGGCTCCGTTGGCGGTGGGGCGGCAGGGTGAATCCCAGGCTGCAGCTCGGGGATCCCCAATCCCCGGCGTTGTGGTGCCAGGCCCCTTGGGAGGGGCTCCTCGTGGGCCGACCCAGGGTTAGAGTTAGCCCCCATAAGGCCGGCAGGCCAGATCCTCTGGCTGGGCGGTGAGAGGTGGGCGGGCCGAGGTAAAGGCGCTGGGGTGCGGGATTGTGGGCCCCTGCATTTTGGGGTGGGAGGCTTCAAATGTCGCCGGTTTCTCCAGGGCCCTGTCAGTTCTCCGGCCCTGAAGGACCGGAGGCGCCCCTCGCGGCCCGGGTGGCAGCGTTGTGGGAGGGTGAGTCTGGCTTTGGGGCTTGGGCTTCCAGAACCCTGGCGTAGTGGCACCAAAACCCTTCAGAGGGGCCCCTGGGGGGCCGACCTAGGGTTAGGGTTAGCCCCCAGGAGACCGTCAGGCCCAACCGCACACTGTGCGGCGAGCTGAGGTGCGGCCCGAGGTGAAGGCGCTGGGGAGCGGGAGCGTGGGCACCAGCGTGTTGGCACGGGGAGCCTTTGAAGGTCACCGGGGACTCAGAAGGCCCTGCCCTTCTCTCGCCCTCTATGACCCGCGGCGCCCCTAGCGGCCCAGGTGGGGACAGCGCGGCAGGGTGAGTCTGGCTCTGGGGCTCTGAGTCACCAATTCCCAGCATTGCAGAGCCAGGCCGCTTGCGATGTCCCCTCAGGGCCCACCCAGGGTTTTGGTTAGCTGCCAGGAGCCCGGCAGGCCCTATCCACCGGCTCTGAAGCAAGCGGTGGGGTGGGCCTAGGTGAGGGCGCTGGCGAGCAGGATCCTGGGAGCCAACGTTTTTGCGCGGGGAGCCTTCAAAGGTCAGCGTGGGCTCGGAGGGCCCTGCCCGATCTCTTGCCCTGATTGACCGGCGGGGCCTCTAGTGGCTCGGGTGGCTGAAGGGCAGCAGGGTGAGTGGGGCACGTGAGCTCGGGGTCCCCATCCCCAGCGTTGCGACGCCAGGCCCCTTGGGAAGGGCCCCTCGGTGGCCGACCTATGGTTAGGGTTAGCCTCCAGGAGGCCAGCAGGCCCGATACACCGCCTGTGCGTCGAGCGGAGAGTTGGGCCGAGGTGAGGGTGCTGGTGAACATGAGCCCGGGCCCAAGCCTTTTGGTTCGGGGCGCCTTCGAAGGTCGGCGGGGGTTCGAAGGGCCCTGCCCGTCCTCCCACCCTGAATGAATGGCGGCACCCCTAGCGGCCTGTATGGGTTGGGGTGGCAGCGTGCATCCGGCGCTGGGGCTTGGGGGCTCCCAATCCCTGGCGTTGCGGCGCCAGGCCCCTTAGGAAGGGACCTTCAGGGGCTGTCCTAGGGTTAGGCTTAGCTCCCAGGAGGCTGGCAGGCCCGAGTCGCTGGCTCTGCGAAGAGCGGAGGTGCGGGCCGAGTTGAGGGTGATGCAGAGCGGGAGCGTGGTCCCCAGCGTTTTGGCGCCCTGGGCCTTCGACTGTTGCCATGGCTCAAAGGGCCCTGCCCGTTCTCCTGCCCTGAATAACCAGCGGCGCCCTTAGCAGCTCCCTTGGCGGTGGAGCGGCAGGGTGAGTCCATGCTGCGGCTCGGGGATCCCCAATCCCCAGCGTTGCGGGGCCAGGCCTCTTGGGAGGGGCTCCTCGTGGGCGGACCTAGGTTTAGAGTTAGCACCCAGGAGGCCAGCAGGCCCAATCCTCTGGCTGGGCGGCGAGAGGTGGGCGGCCCGAGGTAAAGGCGCTGGCGATCGGGAGCGTGGGCCCCTGCATTTTGGCGCAGGAGGCTTCAAATATCGCCGGTTTCTCCAGGGCCCTGTCAGTTCTCCCGCCCTGAATGACGGGCGGCGCCACTAGCGGCCCGGGTGGCAACGTTGCGGCAGGGTGAGTCTGGCTCTGGGTCTTGGGGTCCCTGATCCCCAGTGTAGCGGCACCAGGACCCTTGGGAGTGGCCCCTGGGTGGCTGACCTAGGGTTAGGGTTAGCCCCCAGGAGACCGTCAGGCCCAACCGCACACTGTGCGGCGAGCTGAGGTGCGGCCCGAGGTGAAGGCGCTGGGGAGCGGGAGCGTGGGCCCCAGCGTTTTGGCGTCCTGGGCCTTTGAATGTTGCCATGGCTCGGAGGGCCCTGCCCTTTCTCCTGCCCTGAATCCCCAGCAACGCCCCTAGCGGCTCCGTTGGCGGTGGGGCGGCAGGGTGAATCCCAGGCTGCAGCTCGGGGATCCCCAATCCCCGGCGTTGTGGTGCCAGGCCCCTTGGGAGGGGCTCCTCGTGGGCCGACCCAGGGTTAGAGTTAGCCCCCATAAGGCCGGCAGGCCAGATCCTCTGGCTGGGCGGTGAGAGGTGGGCGGGCCGAGGTAAAGGCGCTGGGGTGCGGGATTGTGGGCCCCTGCATTTTGGGGTGGGAGGCTTCAAATGTCGCCGGTTTCTCCAGGGCCCTGTCAGTTCTCCGGCCCTGAAGGACCGGAGGCGCCCCTCGCGGCCCGGGTGGCAGCGTTGTGGGAGGGTGAGTCTGGCTTTGGGGCTTGGGCTTCCAGAACCCTGGCGTAGTGGCACCAAAACCCTTCAGAGGGGCCCCTGGGGGGCCGACCTAGGGTTAGGGTTAGCCCCCAGGAGACCGTCAGGCCCAACCGCACACTGTGCGGCGAGCTGAGGTGCGGCCCGAGGTGAAGGCGCTGGGGAGCGGGAGCGTGGGCACCAGCGTGTTGGCACGGGGAGCCTTTGAAGGTCACCGGGGACTCAGAAGGCCCTGCCCTTCTCTCGCCCTCTATGACCCGCGGCGCCCCTAGCGGCCCAGGTGGGGACAGCGCGGCAGGGTGAGTCTGGCTCTGGGGCTCTGAGTCACCAATTCCCAGCATTGCAGAGCCAGGCCGCTTGCGATGTCCCCTCAGGGCCCACCCAGGGTTTTGGTTAGCTGCCAGGAGCCCGGCAGGCCCTATCCACCGGCTCTGAAGCAAGCGGTGGGGTGGGCCTAGGTGAGGGCGCTGGCGAGCAGGATCCTGGGAGCCAACGTTTTTGCGCGGGGAGCCTTCAAAGGTCAGCGTGGGCTCGGAGGGCCCTGCCCGATCTCTTGCCCTGATTGACCGGCGGGGCCTCTAGTGGCTCGGGTGGCTGAAGGGCAGCAGGGTGAGTGGGGCACGTGAGCTCGGGGTCCCCATCCCCAGCGTTGCGACGCCAGGCCCCTTGGGAAGGGCCCCTCGGTGGCCGACCTATGGTTAGGGTTAGCCTCCAGGAGGCCAGCAGGCCCGATACACCGCCTGTGCGTCGAGCGGAGAGTTGGGCCGAGGTGAGGGTGCTGGTGAACATGAGCCCGGGCCCAAGCCTTTTGGTTCGGGGCGCCTTCGAAGGTCGGCGGGGGTTCGAAGGGCCCTGCCCGTCCTCCCACCCTGAATGAATGGCGGCACCCCTAGCGGCCTGTATGGGTTGGGGTGGCAGCGTGCATCCGGCGCTGGGGCTTGGGGGCTCCCAATCCCTGGCATTGCGGCGCCAGGCCCCTTAGGAAGGGACCTTCAGGGGCTGTCCTAGGGTTAGGCTTAGCTCCCAGGAGGCTGGCAGGCCCGAGTCGCTGGCTCTGCGAAGAGCGGAGGTGCGGGCCGAGTTGAGGGTGATGCAGAGCGGGAGCGTGGTCCCCAGCGTTTTGGCGCCCTGGGCCTTCGACTGTTGCCATGGCTCAAAGGGCCCTGCCCGTTCTCCTGCCCTGAATAACCAGCGGCGCCCTTAGCAGCTCCCTTGGCGGTGGAGCGGCAGGGTGAGTCCATGCTGCGGCTCGGGGATCCCCAATCCCCAGCGTTGCGGGGCCAGGCCTCTTGGGAGGGGCTCCTCGTGGGCGGACCTAGGTTTAGAGTTAGCACCCAGGAGGCCAGCAGGCCCAATCCTCTGGCTGGGCGGCGAGAGGTGGGCGGCCCGAGGTAAAGGCGCTGGCGATCGGGAGCGTGGGCCCCTGCATTTTGGCGCAGGAGGCTTCAAATATCGCCGGTTTCTCCAGGGCCCTGTCAGTTCTCCCGCCCTGAATGACGGGCGGCGCCACTAGCGGCCCGGGTGGCAACGTTGCGGCAGGGTGAGTCTGGCTCTGGGTCTTGGGGTCCCTGATCCCCAGTGTAGCGGCACCAGGACCCTTGGGAGTGGCCCCTGGGTGGCTGACCTAGGGTTAGGGTTAGCCCCCAGGAGACCGTCAGGCCCAACCGCACACTGTGCGGCGAGCTGAGGTGCGGCCCGAGGTGAAGGCGCTGGGGAGCGGGAGCGTGGGCCCCAGCGTTTTGGCGTCCTGGGCCTTTGAATGTTGCCATGGCTCGGAGGGCCCTGCCCTTTCTCCTGCCCTGAATCCCCAGCAACGCCCCTAGCGGCTCCGTTGGCGGTGGGGCGGCAGGGTGAATCCCAGGCTGCAGCTCGGGGATCCCCAATCCCCGGCGTTGTGGTGCCAGGCCCCTTGGGAGGGGCTCCTCGTGGGCCGACCCAGGGTTAGAGTTAGCCCCCATAAGGCCGGCAGGCCAGATCCTCTGGCTGGGCGGTGAGAGGTGGGCGGGCCGAGGTAAAGGCGCTGGGGTGCGGGATTGTGGGCCCCTGCATTTTGGGGTGGGAGGCTTCAAATGTCGCCGGTTTCTCCAGGGCCCTGTCAGTTCTCCGGCCCTGAAGGACCGGAGGCGCCCCTCGCGGCCCGGGTGGCAGCGTTGTGGGAGGGTGAGTCTGGCTTTGGGGCTTGGGCTTCCAGAACCCTGGCGTAGTGGCACCAAAACCCTTCAGAGGGGCCCCTGGGGGGCCGACCTAGGGTTAGGGTTAGCCCCCAGGAGACCGTCAGGCCCAACCGCACACTGTGCGGCGAGCTGAGGTGCGGCCCGAGGTGAAGGCGCTGGGGAGCGGGAGCGTGGGCACCAGCGTGTTGGCACGGGGAGCCTTTGAAGGTCACCGGGGACTCAGAAGGCCCTGCCCTTCTCTCGCCCTCTATGACCCGCGGCGCCCCTAGCGGCCCAGGTGGGGACAGCGCGGCAGGGTGAGTCTGGCTCTGGGGCTCTGAGTCACCAATTCCCAGCATTGCAGAGCCAGGCCGCTTGCGATGTCCCCTCAGGGCCCACCCAGGGTTTTGGTTAGCTGCCAGGAGCCCGGCAGGCCCTATCCACCGGCTCTGAAGCAAGCGGTGGGGTGGGCCTAGGTGAGGGCGCTGGCGAGCAGGATCCTGGGAGCCAACGTTTTTGCGCGGGGAGCCTTCAAAGGTCAGCGTGGGCTCGGAGGGCCCTGCCCGATCTCTTGCCCTGATTGACCGGCGGGGCCTCTAGTGGCTCGGGTGGCTGAAGGGCAGCAGGGTGAGTGGGGCACGTGAGCTCGGGGTCCCCATCCCCAGCGTTGCGACGCCAGGCCCCTTGGGAAGGGCCCCTCGGTGGCCGACCTATGGTTAGGGTTAGCCTCCAGGAGGCCAGCAGGCCCGATACACCGCCTGTGCGTCGAGCGGAGAGTTGGGCCGAGGTGAGGGTGCTGGTGAACATGAGCCCGGGCCCAAGCCTTTTGGTTCGGGGCGCCTTCGAAGGTCGGCGGGGGTTCGAAGGGCCCTGCCCGTCCTCCCACCCTGAATGAATGGCGGCACCCCTAGCGGCCTGTATGGGTTGGGGTGGCAGCGTGCATCCGGCGCTGGGGCTTGGGGGCTCCCAATCCCTGGCGTTGCGGCGCCAGGCCCCTTAGGAAGGGACCTTCAGGGGCTGTCCTAGGGTTAGGCTTAGCTCCCAGGAGGCTGGCAGGCCCGAGTCGCTGGCTCTGCGAAGAGCGGAGGTGCGGGCCGAGTTGAGGGTGATGCAGAGCGGGAGCGTGGTCCCCAGCGTTTTGGCGCCCTGGGCCTTCGACTGTTGCCATGGCTCAAAGGGCCCTGCCCGTTCTCCTGCCCTGAATAACCAGCGGCGCCCTTAGCAGCTCCCTTGGCGGTGGAGCGGCAGGGTGAGTCCATGCTGCGGCTCGGGGATCCCCAATCCCCAGCGTTGCGGGGCCAGGCCTCTTGGGAGGGGCTCCTCGTGGGCGGACCTAGGTTTAGAGTTAGCACCCAGGAGGCCAGCAGGCCCAATCCTCTGGCTGGGCGGCGAGAGGGTGGGCGGCCCGAGGTAAAGGCGCTGGCGATCGGGAGCGTGGGCCCCTGCATTTTGGCGCAGGAGGCTTCAAATATCGCCGGTTTCTCCAGGGCCCTGTCAGTTCTCCCGCCCTGAATGACGGGCGGCGCCACTAGCGGCCCGGGTGGCAACGTTGCGGCAGGGTGAGTCTGGCTCTGGGTCTTGGGGTCCCTGATCCCCAGTGTAGCGGCACCAGGACCCTTGGGAGTGGCCCCTGGGTGGCTGACCTAGGGTTAGGGTTAGCCCCCAGGAGACCGTCAGGCCCAACCGCACACTGTGCGGCGAGCTGAGGTGCGGCCCGAGGTGAAGGCGCTGGGGAGCGGGAGCGTGGGCCCCAGCGTTTTGGCGTCCTGGGCCTTTGAATGTTGCCATGGCTCGGAGGGCCCTGCCCTTTCTCCTGCCCTGAATCCCCAGCAACGCCCCTAGCGGCTCCGTTGGCGGTGGGGCGGCAGGGTGAATCCCAGGCTGCAGCTCGGGGATCCCCAATCCCCGGCGTTGTGGTGCCAGGCCCCTTGGGAGGGGCTCCTCGTGGGCCGACCCAGGGTTAGAGTTAGCCCCCATAAGGCCGGCAGGCCAGATCCTCTGGCTGGGCGGTGAGAGGTGGGCGGGCCGAGGTAAAGGCGCTGGGGTGCGGGATTGTGGGCCCCTGCATTTTGGGGTGGGAGGCTTCAAATGTCGCCGGTTTCTCCAGGGCCCTGTCAGTTCTCCGGCCCTGAAGGACCGGAGGCGCCCCTCGCGGCCCGGGTGGCAGCGTTGTGGGAGGGTGAGTCTGGCTTTGGGGCTTGGGCTTCCAGAACCCTGGCGTAGTGGCACCAAAACCCTTCAGAGGGGCCCCTGGGGGGCCGACCTAGGGTTAGGGTTAGCCCCCAGGAGACCGTCAGGCCCAACCGCACACTGTGCGGCGAGCTGAGGTGCGGCCCGAGGTGAAGGCGCTGGGGAGCGGGAGCGTGGGCACCAGCGTGTTGGCACGGGGAGCCTTTGAAGGTCACCGGGGACTCAGAAGGCCCTGCCCTTCTCTCGCCCTCTATGACCCGCGGCGCCCCTAGCGGCCCAGGTGGGGACAGCGCGGCAGGGTGAGTCTGGCTCTGGGGCTCTGAGTCACCAATTCCCAGCATTGCAGAGCCAGGCCGCTTGCGATGTCCCCTCAGGGCCCACCCAGGGTTTTGGTTAGCTGCCAGGAGCCCGGCAGGCCCTATCCACCGGCTCTGAAGCAAGCGGTGGGGTGGGCCTAGGTGAGGGCGCTGGCGAGCAGGATCCTGGGAGCCAACGTTTTTGCGCGGGGAGCCTTCAAAGGTCAGCGTGGGCTCGGAGGGCCCTGCCCGATCTCTTGCCCTGATTGACCGGCGGGGCCTCTAGTGGCTCGGGTGGCTGAAGGGCAGCAGGGTGAGTGGGGCACGTGAGCTCGGGGTCCCCATCCCCAGCGTTGCGACGCCAGGCCCCTTGGGAAGGGCCCCTCGGTGGCCGACCTATGGTTAGGGTTAGCCTCCAGGAGGCCAGCAGGCCCGATACACCGCCTGTGCGTCGAGCGGAGAGTTGGGCCGAGGTGAGGGTGCTGGTGAACATGAGCCCGGGCCCAAGCCTTTTGGTTCGGGGCGCCTTCGAAGGTCGGCGGGGGTTCGAAGGGCCCTGCCCGTCCTCCCACCCTGAATGAATGGCGGCACCCCTAGCGGCCTGTATGGGTTGGGGTGGCAGCGTGCATCCGGCGCTGGGGCTTGGGGGCTCCCAATCCCTGGCGTTGCGGCGCCAGGCCCCTTAGGAAGGGACCTTCAGGGGCTGTCCTAGGGTTAGGCTTAGCTCCCAGGAGGCTGGCAGGCCCGAGTCGCTGGCTCTGCGAAGAGCGGAGGTGCGGGCCGAGTTGAGGGTGATGCAGAGCGGGAGCGTGGTCCCCAGCGTTTTGGCGCCCTGGGCCTTCGACTGTTGCCATGGCTCAAAGGGCCCTGCCCGTTCTCCTGCCCTGAATAACCAGCGGCGCCCTTAGCAGCTCCCTTGGCGGTGGAGCGGCAGGGTGAGTCCATGCTGCGGCTCGGGGATCCCCAATCCCCAGCGTTGCGGGGCCAGGCCTCTTGGGAGGGGCTCCTCGTGGGCGGACCTAGGTTTAGAGTTAGCACCCAGGAGGCCAGCAGGCCCAATCCTCTGGCTGGGCGGCGAGAGGTGGGCGGCCCGAGGTAAAGGCGCTGGCGATCGGGAGCGTGGGCCCCTGCATTTTGGCGCAGGAGGCTTCAAATATCGCCGGTTTCTCCAGGGCCCTGTCAGTTCTCCCGCCCTGAATGACGGGCGGCGCCACTAGCGGCCCGGGTGGCAACGTTGCGGCAGGGTGAGTCTGGCTCTGGGTCTTGGGGTCCCTGATCCCCAGTGTAGCGGCACCAGGACCCTTGGGAGTGGCCCCTGGGTGGCTGACCTAGGGTTAGGGTTAGCCCCCAGGAGACCGTCAGGCCCAACCGCACACTGTGCGGCGAGCTGAGGTGCGGCCCGAGGTGAAGGCGCTGGGGAGCGGGAGCGTGGGCCCCAGCGTTTTGGCGTCCTGGGCCTTTGAATGTTGCCATGGCTCGGAGGGCCCTGCCCTTTCTCCTGCCCTGAATCCCCAGCAACGCCCCTAGCGGCTCCGTTGGCGGTGGGGCGGCAGGGTGAATCCCAGGCTGCGGCTCGGGGATCCCCAATCCCCGGCGTTGTGGTGCCAGGCCCCTTGGGAGGGGCTCCTCGTGGGCCGACCCAGGGTTAGAGTTAGCCCCCATAAGGCCGGCAGGCCAGATCCTCTGGCTGGGCGGTGAGAGGTGGGCGGGCCGAGGTAAAGGCGCTGGGGTGCGGGATTGTGGGCCCCTGCATTTTGGGGTGGGAGGCTTCAAATGTCGCCGGTTTCTCCAGGGCCCTGTCAGTTCTCCGGCCCTGAAGGACCGGAGGCGCCCCTCGCGGCCCGGGTGGCAGCGTTGTGGGAGGGTGAGTCTGGCTTTGGGGCTTGGGCTTCCAGAACCCTGGCGTAGTGGCACCAAAACCCTTCAGAGGGGCCCCTGGGGGGCCGACCTAGGGTTAGGGTTAGCCCCCAGGAGACCGTCAGGCCCAACCGCACACTGTGCGGCGAGCTGAGGTGCGGCCCGAGGTGAAGGCGCTGGGGAGCGGGAGCGTGGGCACCAGCGTTTTGGCACGGGGAGCCTTTGAAGGTCACCGGGGACTCAGAAGGCCCTGCCCTTCTCTCGCCCTCTATGACCCGCGGCGCCCCTAGCGGCCCAGGTGGGGACAGCGCGGCAGGGTGAGTCTGGCTCTGGGGCTCTGAGTCACCAATTCCCAGCATTGCAGAGCCAGGCCGCTTGCGATGTCCCCTCAGGGCCCACCCAGGGTTTTGGTTAGCTGCCAGGAGCCCGGCAGGCCCTATCCACCGGCTCTGAAGCAAGCGGTGGGGTGGGCCTAGGTGAGGGCGCTGGCGAGCAGGATCCTGGGAGCCAACGTTTTTGCGCGGGGAGCCTTCAAA
This sequence comes from Ursus americanus, assembly GCF_024610735.1. Lineage (NCBI taxonomy): Eukaryota > Metazoa > Chordata > Mammalia > Carnivora > Ursidae > Ursus > Ursus americanus. The sequence continues at coordinate 114,443 of NW_028273728.1, read as the reverse complement.
GGTCAGCGTGGGCTCGGAGGGCCCTGCCCGATCTCTTGCCCTGATTGACCGGCGGGGCCTCTAGTGGCTCGGGTGGCTGAAGGGCAGCAGGGTGAGTGGGGCACGTGAGCTCGGGGTCCCCATCCCCAGCGTTGCGACGCCAGGCCCCTTGGGAAGGGCCCCTCGGTGGCCGACCTATGGTTAGGGTTAGCCTCCAGGAGGCCAGCAGGCCCGATACACCGCCTGTGCGTCGAGCGGAGAGTTGGGCCGAGGTGAGGGTGCTGGTGAACATGAGCCCGGGCCCAAGCCTTTTGGTTCGGGGCGCCTTCGAAGGTCGGCGGGGGTTCGAAGGGCCCTGCCCGTCCTCCCACCCTGAATGAATGGCGGCACCCCTAGCGGCCTGTATGGGTTGGGGTGGCAGCGTGCATCCGGCGCTGGGGCTTGGGGGCTCCCAATCCCTGGCGTTGCGGCGCCAGGCCCCTTAGGAAGGGACCTTCAGGGGCTGTCCTAGGGTTAGGCTTAGCTCCCAGGAGGCTGGCAGGCCCGAGTCGCTGGCTCTGCGAAGAGCGGAGGTGCGGGCCGAGTTGAGGGTGATGCAGAGCGGGAGCGTGGTCCCCAGCGTTTTGGCGCCCTGGGCCTTCGACTGTTGCCATGGCTCAAAGGGCCCTGCCCGTTCTCCTGCCCTGAATAACCAGCGGCGCCCTTAGCAGCTCCCTTGGCGGTTGGAGCGGCAGGGTGAGTCCATGCTGCGGCTCGGGGATCCCCAATCCCCAGCGTTGCGGGGCCAGGCCTCTTGGGAGGGGCTCCTCGTGGGCGGACCTAGGTTTAGAGTTAGCACCCAGGAGGCCAGCAGGCCCAATCCTCTGGCTGGGCGGCGAGAGGTGGGCGGCCCGAGGTAAAGGCGCTGGCGATCGGGAGCGTGGGCCCCTGCATTTTGGCGCAGGAGGCTTCAAATATCGCCGGTTTCTCCAGGGCCCTGTCAGTTCTCCCCGCCCTGAATGACGGGCGGCGCCACTAGCGGCCCGGGTGGCAACGTTGCGGCAGGGTGAGTCTGGCTCTGGGTCTTGGGGTCCCTGATCCCCAGTGTAGCGGCACCAGGACCCTTGGGAGTGGCCCCTGGGTGGCTGACCTAGGGTTAGGGTTAGCCCCCAGGAGACCGTCAGGCCCAACCGCACACTGTGCGGCGAGCTGAGGTGCGGCCCGAGGTGAAGGCGCTGGGGAGCGGGAGCGTGGGCCCCAGCGTTTTGGCGTCCTGGGCCTTTGAATGTTGCCATGGCTCGGAGGGCCCTGCCCTTTCTCCTGCCCTGAATCCCCAGCAACGCCCCTAGCGGCTCCGTTGGCGGTGGGGCGGCAGGGTGAATCCCAGGCTGCGGCTCGGGGATCCCCAATCCCCGGCGTTGTGGTGCCAGGCCCCTTGGGAGGGGCTCCTCGTGGGCCGACCCAGGGTTAGAGTTAGCCCCCATAAGGCCGGCAGGCCAGATCCTCTGGCTGGGCGGTGAGAGGTGGGCGGGGCCGAGGTAAAGGCGCTGGGGTGCGGGATTGTGGGCCCCTGCATTTTGGGGTGGGAGGCTTCAAATGTCGCCGGTTTCTCCAGGGCCCTGTCAGTTCTCCGGCCCTGAAGGACCGGAGGCGCCCCTCGCGGCCCGGGTGGCAGCGTTGTGGGAGGGTGAGTCTGGCTTTGGGGCTTGGGCTTCCAGAACCCTGGCGTAGTGGCACCAAAACCCTTCAGAGGGGCCCCTGGGGGGCCGACCTAGGGTTAGGGTTAGCCCCCAGGAGACCGTCAGGCCCAACCGCACACTGTGCGGCGAGCTGAGGTGCGGCCCGAGGTGAAGGCGCTGGGGAGCGGGAGCGTGGGCACCAGCGTTTTGGCACGGGGAGCCTTTGAAGGTCACCGGGGACTCAGAAGGCCCTGCCCTTCTCTCGCCCTCTATGACCCGCGGCGCCCCTAGCGGCCCAGGTGGGGACAGCGCGGCAGGGTGAGTCTGGCTCTGGGGCTCTGAGTCACCAATTCCCAGCATTGCAGAGCCAGGCCGCTTGCGATGTCCCCTCAGGGCCCACCCAGGGTTTTGGTTAGCTGCCAGGAGCCCGGCAGGCCCTATCCACCGGCTCTGAAGCAAGCGGTGGGGTGGGCCTAGGTGAGGGCGCTGGCGAGCAGGATCCTGGGAGCCAACGTTTTTGCGCGGGGAGCCTTCAAAGGTCAGCGTGGGCTCGGAGGGCCCTGCCCGATCTCTTGCCCTGATTGACCGGCGGGGCCTCTAGTGGCTCGGGTGGCTGAAGGGCAGCAGGGTGAGTGGGGCACGTGAGCTCGGGGTCCCCATCCCCAGCGTTGCGACGCCAGGCCCCTTGGGAAGGGCCCCTCGGTGGCCGACCTATGGTTAGGGTTAGCCTCCAGGAGGCCAGCAGGCCCGATACACCGCCTGTGCGTCGAGCGGAGAGTTGGGCCGAGGTGAGGGTGCTGGTGAACATGAGCCCGGGCCCAAGCCTTTTGGTTCGGGGCGCCTTCGAAGGTCGGCGGGGGTTCGAAGGGCCCTGCCCGTCCTCCCACCCTGAATGAATGGCGGCACCCCTAGCGGCCTGTATGGGTTGGGGTGGCAGCGTGCATCCGGCGCTGGGGCTTGGGGGCTCCCAATCCCTGGCGTTGCGGCGCCAGGCCCCTTAGGAAGGGACCTTCAGGGGCTGTCCTAGGGTTAGGCTTAGCTCCCAGGAGGCTGGCAGGCCCGAGTCGCTGGCTCTGCGAAGAGCGGAGGTGCGGGCCGAGTTGAGGGTGATGCAGAGCGGGAGCGTGGTCCCCAGCGTTTTGGCGCCCTGGGCCTTCGACTGTTGCCATGGCTCAAAGGGCCCTGCCCGTTCTCCTGCCCTGAATAACCAGCGGCGCCCTTAGCAGCTCCCTTGGCGGTGGAGCGGCAGGGTGAGTCCATGCTGCGGCTCGGGGATCCCCAATCCCCAGCGTTGCGGGGCCAGGCCTCTTGGGAGGGGCTCCTCGTGGGCGGACCTAGGTTTAGAGTTAGCACCCAGGAGGCCAGCAGGCCCAATCCTCTGGCTGGGCGGCGAGAGGTGGGCGGCCCGAGGTAAAGGCGCTGGCGATCGGGAGCGTGGGCCCCTGCATTTTGGCGCAGGAGGCTTCAAATATCGCCGGTTTCTCCAGGGCCCTGTCAGTTCTCCCGCCCTGAATGACGGGCGGCGCCACTAGCGGCCCGGGTGGCAACGTTGCGGCAGGGTGAGTCTGGCTCTGGGTCTTGGGGTCCCTGATCCCCAGTGTAGCGGCACCAGGACCCTTGGGAGTGGCCCCTGGGTGGCTGACCTAGGGTTAGGGTTAGCCCCCAGGAGACCGTCAGGCCCAACCGCACACTGTGCGGCGAGCTGAGGTGCGGCCCGAGGTGAAGGCGCTGGGGAGCGGGAGCGTGGGCCCCAGCGTTTTGGCGTCCTGGGCCTTTGAATGTTGCCATGGCTCGGAGGGCCCTGCCCTTTCTCCTGCCCTGAATCCCCAGCAACGCCCCTAGCGGCTCCGTTGGCGGTGGGGCGGCAGGGTGAATCCCAGGCTGCGGCTCGGGGATCCCCAATCCCCGGCGTTGTGGTGCCAGGCCCCTTGGGAGGGGCTCCTCGTGGGCCGACCCAGGGTTAGAGTTAGCCCCCATAAGGCCGGCAGGCCAGATCCTCTGGCTGGGCGGTGAGAGGTGGGCGGGCCGAGGTAAAGGCGCTGGGGTGCGGGATTGTGGGCCCCTGCATTTTGGGGTGGGAGGCTTCAAATGTCGCCGGTTTCTCCAGGGCCCTGTCAGTTCTCCGGCCCTGAAGGACCGGAGGCGCCCCTCGCGGCCCGGGTGGCAGCGTTGTGGGAGGGTGAGTCTGGCTTTGGGGCTTGGGCTTCCAGAACCCTGGCGTAGTGGCACCAAAACCCTTCAGAGGGGCCCCTGGGGGGCCGACCTAGGGTTAGGGTTAGCCCCCAGGAGACCGTCAGGCCCAACCGCACACTGTGCGGGCGAGCTGAGGTGCGGCCCGAGGTGAAGGCGCTGGGGAGCGGGAGCGTGGGCACCAGCGTTTTGGCACGGGGAGCCTTTGAAGGTCACCGGGGACTCAGAAGGCCCTGCCCTTCTCTCGCCCTCTATGACCCGCGGCGCCCCTAGCGGCCCAGGTGGGGACAGCGCGGCAGGGTGAGTCTGGCTCTGGGGCTCTGAGTCACCAATTCCCAGCATTGCAGAGCCAGGCCGCTTGCGATGTCCCCTCAGGGCCCACCCAGGGTTTTGGTTAGCTGCCAGGAGCCCGGCAGGCCCTATCCACCGGCTCTGAAGCAAGCGGTGGGGTGGGCCTAGGTGAGGGCGCTGGCGAGCAGGATCCTGGGAGCCAACGTTTTTGCGCGGGGAGCCTTCAAAGGTCAGCGTGGGCTCGGAGGGCCCTGCCCGATCTCTTGCCCTGATTGACCGGCGGGGCCTCTAGTGGCTCGGGTGGCTGAAGGGCAGCAGGGTGAGTGGGGCACGTGAGCTCGGGGTCCCCATCCCCAGCGTTGCGACGCCAGGCCCCTTGGGAAGGGCCCCTCGGTGGCCGACCTATGGTTAGGGTTAGCCTCCAGGAGGCCAGCAGGCCCGATACACCGCCTGTGCGTCGAGCGGAGAGTTGGGCCGAGGTGAGGGTGCTGGTGAACATGAGCCCGGGCCCAAGCCTTTTGGTTCGGGGCGCCTTCGAAGGTCGGCGGGGGTTCGAAGGGCCCTGCCCGTCCTCCCACCCTGAATGAATGGCGGCACCCCTAGCGGCCTGTATGGGTTGGGGTGGCAGCGTGCATCCGGCGCTGGGCTTGGGGGCTCCCAATCCCTGGCGTTGCGGCGCCAGGCCCCTTAGGAAGGGACCTTCAGGGGCTGTCCTAGGGTTAGGCTTAGCTCCCAGGAGGCTGGCAGGCCCGAGTCGCTGGCTCTGCGAAGAGCGGAGGTGCGGGCCGAGTTGAGGGTGATGCAGAGCGGGAGCGTGGTCCCCAGCGTTTTGGCGCCCTGGGCCTTCGACTGTTGCCATGGCTCAAGGGCCCTGCCCGTTCTCCTGCCCTGAATAACCAGCGGCGCCCTTAGCAGCTCCCTTGGCGGTGGAGCGGCAGGGTGAGTCCATGCTGCGGCTCGGGGATCCCCAATCCCCAGCGTTGCGGGGCCAGGCCTCTTGGGAGGGGCTCCTCGTGGGCGGACCTAGGTTTAGAGTTAGCACCCAGGAGGCCAGCAGGCCCAATCCTCTGGCTGGGCGGCGAGAGGTGGGCGGCCCGAGGTAAAGGCGCTGGCGATCGGGAGCGTGGGCCCCTGCATTTTGGCGCAGGAGGCTTCAAATATCGCCGGTTTCTCCAGGCCCTGTCAGTTCTCCCGCCCTGAATGACGGGCGGCGCCACTAGCGGCCCGGGTGGCAACGTTGCGGCAGGGTGAGTCTGGCTCTGGGTCTTGGGGTCCCTGATCCCAGTGTAGCGGCACCAGGACCCTTGGGAGTGGCCCCTGGGTGGCTGACCTAGGGTTAGGGTTAGCCCCCAGGAGACCGTCAGGCCCAACCGCACACTGTGCGGCGAGCTGAGGTGCGGCCCGAGGTGAAGGCGCTGGGGAGCGGGAGCGTGGGCCCCAGCGTTTTGGCGTCCTGGCCTTTGAATGTTGCCATGGCTCGGAGGGCCCTGCCCTTTCTCCTGCCCTGAATCCCCAGCAACGCCCCTAGCGGCTCCGTTGGCGGTGGGGCGGCAGGGTGAATCCCAGGCTGCAGCTCGGGGATCCCCAATCCCCGGCGTTGTGGTGCCAGGCCCCTTGGGAGGGGCTCCTCGTGGGCCGACCCAGGGTTAGAGTTAGTTAGCCCCCATAAGGCCGGCAGGCCAGATCCTCTGGCTGGGCGGTGAGAGGTGGGCGGGCCGAGGTAAAGGCGCTGGGGTGCGGGATTGTGGGCCCCTGCATTTTGGGGTGGGAGGCTTCAAATGTCGCCGGTTTCTCCAGGGCCCTGTCAGTTCTCCGGCCCTGAAGGACCGGAGGCGCCCCTCGCGGCCCGGGTGGCAGCGTTGTGGGAGGGTGAGTCTGGCTTTGGGGCTTGGGCTTCCAGAACCCTGGCGTAGTGGCACCAAAACCCTTCAGAGGGGCCCCTGGGGGGCCGACCTAGGGTTAGGGTTAGCCCCCAGGAGACCGTCAGGCCCAACCGCACACTGTGCGGCGAGCTGAGGTGCGGCCCGAGGTGAAGGCGCTGGGGAGCGGGAGCGTGGGCACCAGCGTGTTGGCACGGGGAGCCTTTGAAGGTCACCGGGGACTCAGAAGGCCCTGCCCTTCTCTCGCCCTCTATGACCCGCGGCGCCCCTAGCGGCCCAGGTGGGGACAGCGCGGCAGGGTGAGTCTGGCTCTGGGGCTCTGAGTCACCAATTCCCAGCATTGCAGAGCCAGGCCGCTTGCGATGTCCCCTCAGGGCCCACCCAGGGTTTTGGTTAGCTGCCAGGAGCCCGGCAGGCCCTATCCACCGGCTCTGAAGCAAGCGGTGGGGTGGGCCTAGGTGAGGGCGCTGGCGAGCAGGATCCTGGGAGCCAACGTTTTTGCGCGGGGAGCCTTCAAAGGTCAGCGTGGGCTCGGAGGGCCCTGCCCGATCTCTTGCCCTGATTGACCGGCGGGGCCTCTAGTGGCTCGGGTGGCTGAAGGGCAGCAGGGTGAGTGGGGCACGTGAGCTCGGGGTCCCCATCCCCAGCGTTGCGACGCCAGGCCCCTTGGGAAGGGCCCCTCGGTGGCCGACCTATGGTTAGGGTTAGCCTCCAGGAGGCCAGCAGGCCCGATACACCGCCTGTGCGTCGAGCGGAGAGTTGGGCCGAGGTGAGGGTGCTGGTGAACATGAGCCCGGGCCCAAGCCTTTTGGTTCGGGGCGCCTTCGAAGGTCGGCGGGGGTTCGAAGGGCCCTGCCCGTCCTCCCACCCTGAATGAATGGCGGCACCCCTAGCGGCCTGTATGGGTTGGGGTGGCAGCGTGCATCCGGCGCTGGGGCTTGGGGGCTCCCAATCCCTGGCGTTGCGGCGCCAGGCCCCTTAGGAAGGGACCTTCAGGGGCTGTCCTAGGGTTAGGCTTAGCTCCCAGGAGGCTGGCAGGCCCGAGTCGCTGGCTCTGCGAAGAGCGGAGGTGCGGGCCGAGTTGAGGGTGATGCAGAGCGGGAGCGTGGTCCCCAGCGTTTTGGCGCCCTGGGCCTTCGACTGTTGCCATGGCTCAAAGGGCCCTGCCCGTTCTCCTGCCCTGAATAACCAGCGGCGCCCTTAGCAGCTCCCTTGGCGGTGGAGCGGCAGGGTGAGTCCATGCTGCGGCTCGGGGATCCCCAATCCCCAGCGTTGCGGGGCCAGGCCTCTTGGGAGGGGCTCCTCGTGGGCGGACCTAGGTTTAGAGTTAGCACCCAGGAGGCCAGCAGGCCCAATCCTCTGGCTGGGCGGCGAGAGGTGGGCGGCCCGAGGTAAAGGCGCTGGCGATCGGGAGCGTGGGCCCCTGCATTTTGGCGCAGGAGGCTTCAAATATCGCCGGTTTCTCCAGGGCCCTGTCAGTTCTCCCGCCCTGAATGACGGGCGGCGCCACTAGCGGCCCGGGTGGCAACGTTGCGGCAGGGTGAGTCTGGCTCTGGGTCTTGGGGTCCCTGATCCCCAGTGTAGCGGCACCAGGACCCTTGGGAGTGGCCCCTGGGTGGCTGACCTAGGGTTAGGGTTAGCCCCCAGGAGACCGTCAGGCCCAACCGCACACTGTGCGGTGAGCTGAGGTGCGGCCCGAGGTGAAGGCGCTGGGGAGCGGGAGCGTGGGCCCCAGCGTTTTGGCGTCCTGGGCCTTTGAATGTTGCCATGGCTCGGAGGGCCCTGCCCTTTCTCCTGCCCTGAATCCCCAGCAACGCCCCTAGCGGCTCCGTTGGCGGTGGGGCGGCAGGGTGAATCCCAGGCTGCAGCTCGGGGATCTCCAATCCCCGGCGTTGTGGTGCCAGGCCCCTTGGGAGGGGCTCCTCGTGGGCCGACCCAGGGTTAGAGTTAGCCCCCATAAGGCCGGCAGGCCAGATCCTCTGGCTGGGCGGTGAGAGGTGGGCGGGCCGAGGTAAAGGCGCTGGGGTGCGGGATTGTGGGCCCCTGCATTTTGGGGTGGGAGGCTTCAAATGTCGCCGGTTTCTCCAGGGCCCTGTCAGTTCTCCGGCCCTGAAGGACCGGAGGCGCCCCTCGCGGCCCGGGTGGCAGCGTTGTGGGAGGGTGAGTCTGGCTTTGGGGCTTGGGCTTCCAGAACCCTGGCGTAGTGGCACCAAAACCCTTCAGAGGGGCCCCTGGGGGGCCGACCTAGGGTTAGGGTTAGCCCCCAGGAGACCGTCAGGCCCAACCGCACACTGTGCGGCGAGCTGAGGTGCGGCCCGAGGTGAAGGCGCTGGGGAGCGGGAGCGTGGGCACCAGCGTGTTGGCACGGGGAGCCTTTGAAGGTCACCGGGGACTCAGAAGGCCCTGCCCTTCTCTCGCCCTCTATGACCCGCGGCGCCCCTAGCGGCCCAGGTGGGGACAGCGCGGCAGGGTGAGTCTGGCTCTGGGGCTCTGAGTCACCAATTCCCAGCATTGCAGAGCCAGGCCGCTTGCGATGTCCCCTCAGGGCCCACCCAGGGTTTTGGTTAGCTGCCAGGAGCCCGGCAGGCCCTATCCACCGGCTCTGAAGCAAGCGGTGGGGTGGGCCTAGGTGAGGGCGCTGGCGAGCAGGATCCTGGGAGCCAACGTTTTTGCGCGGGGAGCCTTCAAAGGTCAGCGTGGGCTCGGAGGGCCCTGCCCGATCTCTTGCCCTGATTGACCGGCGGGGCCTCTAGTGGCTCGGGTGGCTGAAGGGCAGCAGGGTGAGTGGGGCACGTGAGCTCGGGGTCCCCATCCCCAGCGTTGCGACGCCAGGCCCCTTGGGAAGGGCCCCTCGGTGGCCGACCTATGGTTAGGGTTAGCCTCCAGGAGGCCAGCAGGCCCGATACACCGCCTGTGCGTCGAGCGGAGAGTTGGGCCGAGGTGAGGGTGCTGGTGAACATGAGCCCGGGCCCAAGCCTTTTGGTTCGGGGCGCCTTCGAAGGTCGGCGGGGGTTCGAAGGGCCCTGCCCGTCCTCCCACCCTGAATGAATGGCGGCACCCCTAGCGGCCTGTATGGGTTGGGGTGGCAGCGTGCATCCGGCGCTGGGGCTTGGGGGCTCCCAATCCCTGGCGTTGCGGCGCCAGGCCCCTTAGGAAGGGACCTTCAGGGGCTGTCCTAGGGTTAGGCTTAGCTCCCAGGAGGCTGGCAGGCCCGAGTCGCTGGCTCTGCGAAGAGCGGAGGTGCGGGCCGAGTTGAGGGTGATGCAGAGCGGGAGCGTGGTCCCCAGCGTTTTGGCGCCCTGGGCCTTCGACTGTTGCCATGGCTCAAAGGGCCCTGCCCGTTCTCCTGCCCTGAATAACCAGCGGCGCCCTTAGCAGCTCCCTTGGCGGTGGAGCGGCAGGGTGAGTCCATGCTGCGGCTCGGGGATCCCCAATCCCCAGCGTTGCGGGGCCAGGCCTCTTGGGAGGGGCTCCTCGTGGGCGGACCTAGGTTTAGAGTTAGCACCCAGGAGGCCAGCAGGCCCAATCCTCTGGCTGGGCGGCGAGAGGTGGGCGGCCCGAGGTAAAGGCGCTGGCGATCGGGAGCGTGGGCCCCTGCATTTTGGCGCAGGAGGCTTCAAATATCGCCGGTTTCTCCAGGGCCCTGTCAGTTCTCCCGCCCTGAATGACGGGCGGCGCCACTAGCGGCCCGGGTGGCAACGTTGCGGCAGGGTGAGTCTGGCTCTGGGTCTTGGGGTCCCTGATCCCCAGTGTAGCGGCACCAGGACCCTTGGGAGTGGCCCCTGGGTGGCTGACCTAGGGTTAGGGTTAGCCCCCAGGAGACCGTCAGGCCCAACCGCACACTGTGCGGCGAGCTGAGGTGCGGCCCGAGGTGAAGGCGCTGGGGAGCGGGAGCGTGGGCCCCAGCGTTTTGGCGTCCTGGGCCTTTGAATGTTGCCATGGCTCGGAGGGCCCTGCCCTTTCTCCTGCCCTGAATCCCCAGCAACGCCCCTAGCGGCTCCGTTGGCGGTGGGGCGGCAGGGTGAATCCCAGGCTGCAGCTCGGGGATCCCCAATCCCCGGCGTTGTGGTGCCAGGCCCCTTGGGAGGGGCTCCTCGTGGGCCGACCCAGGGTTAGAGTTAGCCCCCATAAGGCCGGCAGGCCAGATCCTCTGGCTGGGCGGTGAGAGGTGGGCGGGCCGAGGTAAAGGCGCTGGGGTGCGGGATTGTGGGCCCCTGCATTTTGGGGTGGGAGGCTTCAAATGTCGCCGGTTTCTCCAGGGCCCTGTCAGTTCTCCGGCCCTGAAGGACCGGAGGCGCCCCTCGCGGCCCGGGTGGCAGCGTTGTGGGAGGGTGAGTCTGGCTTTGGGGCTTGGGCTTCCAGAACCCTGGCGTAGTGGCACCAAAACCCTTCAGAGGGGCCCCTGGGGGGCCGACCTAGGGTTAGGGTTAGCCCCCAGGAGACCGTCAGGCCCAACCGCACACTGTGCGGCGAGCTGAGGTGCGGCCCGAGGTGAAGGCGCTGGGGAGCGGGAGCGTGGGCACCAGCGTGTTGGCACGGGGAGCCTTTGAAGGTCACCGGGGACTCAGAAGGCCCTGCCCTTCTCTCGCCCTCTATGACCCGCGGCGCCCCTAGCGGCCCAGGTGGGGACAGCGCGGCAGGGTGAGTCTGGCTCTGGGGCTCTGAGTCACCAATTCCCAGCATTGCAGAGCCAGGCCGCTTGCGATGTCCCCTCAGGGCCCACCCAGGGTTTTGGTTAGCTGCCAGGAGCCCGGCAGGCCCTATCCACCGGCTCTGAAGCAAGCGGTGGGGTGGGCCTAGGTGAGGGCGCTGGCGAGCAGGATCCTGGGAGCCAACGTTTTTGCGCGGGGAGCCTTCAAAGGTCAGCGTGGGCTCGGAGGGCCCTGCCCGATCTCTTGCCCTGATTGACCGGCGGGGCCTCTAGTGGCTCGGGTGGCTGAAGGGCAGCAGGGTGAGTGGGGCACGTGAGCTCGGGGTCCCCATCCCCAGCGTTGCGACGCCAGGCCCCTTGGGAAGGGCCCCTCGGTGGCCGACCTATGGTTAGGGTTAGCCTCCAGGAGGCCAGCAGGCCCGATACACCGCCTGTGCGTCGAGCGGAGAGTTGGGCCGAGGTGAGGGTGCTGGTGAACATGAGCCCGGGCCCAAGCCTTTTGGTTCGGGGCGCCTTCGAAGGTCGGCGGGGGTTCGAAGGGCCCTGCCCGTCCTCCCACCCTGAATGAATGGCGGCACCCCTAGCGGCCTGTATGGGTTGGGGTGGCAGCGTGCATCCGGCGCTGGGGCTTGGGGGCTCCCAATCCCTGGCGTTGCGGCGCCAGGCCCCTTAGGAAGGGACCTTCAGGGGCTGTCCTAGGGTTAGGCTTAGCTCCCAGGAGGCTGGCAGGCCCGAGTCGCTGGCTCTGCGAAGAGCGGAGGTGCGGGCCGAGTTGAGGGTGATGCAGAGCGGGAGCGTGGTCCCCAGCGTTTTGGCGCCCTGGGCCTTCGACTGTTGCCATGGCTCAAAGGGCCCTGCCCGTTCTCCTGCCCTGAATAACCAGCGGCGCCCTTAGCAGCTCCCTTGGCGGTGGAGCGGCAGGGTGAGTCCATGCTGCGGCTCGGGGATCCCCAATCCCCAGCGTTGCGGGGCCAGGCCTCTTGGGAGGGGCTCCTCGTGGGCGGACCTAGGTTTAGAGTTAGCACCCAGGAGGCCAGCAGGCCCAATCCTCTGGCTGGGCGGCGAGAGGTGGGCGGCCCGAGGTAAAGGCGCTGGCGATCGGGAGCGTGGGCCCCTGCATTTTGGCGCAGGAGGCTTCAAATATCGCCGGTTTCTCCAGGGCCCTGTCAGTTCTCCCGCCCTGAATGACGGGCGGCGCCACTAGCGGCCCGGGTGGCAACGTTGCGGCAGGGTGAGTCTGGCTCTGGGTCTTGGGGTCCCTGATCCCCAGTGTAGCGGCACCAGGACCCTTGGGAGTGGCCCCTGGGTGGCTGACCTAGGGTTAGGGTTAGCCCCCAGGAGACCGTCAGGCCCAACCGCACACTGTGCGGCGAGCTGAGGTGCGGCCCGAGGTGAAGGCGCTGGGGAGCGGGAGCGTGGGCCCCAGCGTTTTGGCGTCCTGGGCCTTTGAATGTTGCCATGGCTCGGAGGGCCCTGCCCTTTCTCCTGCCCTGAATCCCCAGCAACGCCCCTAGCGGCTCCGTTGGCGGTGGGGCGGCAGGGTGAATCCCAGGCTGCAGCTCGGGGATCCCCAATCCCCGGCGTTGTGGTGCCAGGCCCCTTGGGAGGGGCTCCTCGTGGGCCGACCCAGGGTTAGAGTTAGCCCCCATAAGGCCGGCAGGCCAGATCCTCTGGCTGGGCGGTGAGAGGTGGGCGGGCCGAGGTAAAGGCGCTGGGGTGCGGGATTGTGGGCCCCTGCATTTTGGGGTGGGAGGCTTCAAATGTCGCCGGTTTCTCCAGGGCCCTGTCAGTTCTCCGGCCCTGAAGGACCGGAGGCGCCCCTCGCGGCCCGGGTGGCAGCGTTGTGGGAGGGTGAGTCTGGCTTTGGGGCTTGGGCTTCCAGAACCCTGGCGTAGTGGCACCAAAACCCTTCAGAGGGGCCCCTGGGGGGCCGACCTAGGGTTAGGGTTAGCCCCCAGGAGACCGTCAGGCCCAACCGCACACTGTGCGGCGAGCTGAGGTGCGGCCCGAGGTGAAGGCGCTGGGGAGCGGGAGCGTGGGCACCAGCGTGTTGGCACGGGGAGCCTTTGAAGGTCACCGGGGACTCAGAAGGCCCTGCCCTTCTCTCGCCCTCTATGACCCGCGGCGCCCCTAGCGGCCCAGGTGGGGACAGCGCGGCAGGGTGAGTCTGGCTCTGGGGCTCTGAGTCACCAATTCCCAGCATTGCAGAGCCAGGCCGCTTGCGATGTCCCCTCAGGGCCCACCCAGGGTTTTGGTTAGCTGCCAGGAGCCCGGCAGGCCCTATCCACCGGCTCTGAAGCAAGCGGTGGGGTGGGCCTAGGTGAGGGCGCTGGCGAGCAGGATCCTGGGAGCCAACGTTTTTGCGCGGGGAGCCTTCAAAGGTCAGCGTGGGCTCGGAGGGCCCTGCCCGATCTCTTGCCCTGATTGACCGGCGGGGCCTCTAGTGGCTCGGGTGGCTGAAGGGCAGCAGGGTGAGTGGGGCACGTGAGCTCGGGGTCCCCATCCCCAGCGTTGCGACGCCAGGCCCCTTGGGAAGGGCCCCTCGGTGGCCGACCTATGGTTAGGGTTAGCCTCCAGGAGGCCAGCAGGCCCGATACACCGCCTGTGCGTCGAGCGGAGAGTTGGGCCAAGGTGAGGGTGCTGGTGAACATGAGCCCGGGCCCAAGCCTTTTGGTTCGGGGCGCCTTCGAAGGTCGGCGGGGGTTCGAAGGGCCCTGCCCGTCCTCCCACCCTGAATGAATGGCGGCACCCCTAGCGGCCTGTATGGGTTGGGGTGGCAGCGTGCATCCGGCGCTGGGGCTTGGGGGCTCCCAATCCCTGGCGTTGCGGCGCCAGGCCCCTTAGGAAGGGACCTTCAGGGGCTGTCCTAGGGTTAGGCTTAGCTCCCAGGAGGCTGGCAGGCCCGAGTCGCTGGCTCTGCGAAGAGCGGAGGTGCGGGCCGAGTTGAGGGTGATGCAGAGCGGGAGCGTGGTCCCCAGCGTTTTGGCGCCCTGGGCCTTCGACTGTTGCCATGGCTCAAAGGGCCCTGCCCGTTCTCCTGCCCTGAATAACCAGCGGCGCCCTTAGCAGCTCCCTTGGCGGTGGAGCGGCAGGGTGAGTCCATGCTGCGGCTCGGGGATCCCCAATCCCCAGCGTTGCGGGGCCAGGCCTCTTGGGAGGGGCTCCTCGTGGGCGGACCTAGGTTTAGAGTTAGCACCCAGGAGGCCAGCAGGCCCAATCCTCTGGCTGGGCGGCGAGAGGTGGGCGGCCCGAGGTAAAGGCGCTGGCGATCGGGAGCGTGGGCCCCTGCATTTTGGCGCAGGAGGCTTCAAATATCGCCGGTTTCTCCAGGGCCCTGTCAGTTCTCCCGCCCTGAATGACGGGCGGCGCCACTAGCGGCCTGGGTGGCAACGTTGCGGCAGGGTGAGTCTGGCTCTGGGTCTTGGGGTCCCTGATCCCCAGTGTAGCGGCACCAGGACCCTTGGGAGTGGCCCCTGGGTGGCTGACCTAGGGTTAGGGTTAGCCCCCAGGAGACCCTCAGGCCCAACCGCACACTGTGCGGTGAGCTGAGGTGCGGCCCGAGGTGAAGGCGCTGGGGAGCGGGAGCGTGGGCCCCAGCGTTTTGGCGTCCTGGGCCTTTGAATGTTGCCATGGCTCGGAGGGCCCTGCCCTTTCTCCTGCCCTGAATCCCCAGCAACGCCCCTAGCGGCTCCGTTGGCGGTGGGGCGGCAGGGTGAATCCCAGGCTGCAGCTCGGGGATCCCCAATCCCCGGCGTTGTGGTGCCAGGCCCCTTGGGAGGGGCTCCTCGTGGGCCGACCCAGGGTTAGAGTTAGCCCCCATAAGGCCGGCAGGCCAGATCCTCTGGCTGGGCGGTGAGAGGTGGGCGGGCCGAGGTAAAGGCGCTGGGGTGCGGGATTGTGGGCCCCTGCATTTTGGGGTGGGAGGCTTCAAATGTCGCCGGTTTCTCCAGGGCCCTGTCAGTTCTCCGGCCCTGAAGGACCGGAGGCGCCCCTCGCGGCCCGGGTGGCAGCGTTGTGGGAGGGTGAGTCTGGCTTTGGGGCTTGGGCTTCCAGAACCCTGGCGTAGTGGCACCAAAACCCTTCAGAGGGGCCCCTGGGGGGCCGACCTAGGGTTAGGGTTAGCCCCCAGGAGACCGTCAGGCCCAACCGCACACTGTGCGGCGAGCTGAGGTGCGGCCCGAGGTGAAGGCGCTGGGGAGCGGGAGCGTGGGCACCAGCGTTTGGGCACCGGGAGCCTTTGAAGGTCACCGGGGACTCAGAAGGCCCTGCCCTTCTCTCGCCCTCTATGACCCGCGGCGCCCCTAGCGGCCCAGGTGGGGACAGCGCGGCAGGGTGAGTCTGGCTCTGGGGCTCTGAGTCACCAATTCCCAGCATTGCAGAGCCAGGCCGCTTGCGATGTCCCCTCAGGGCCCACCCAGGGTTTTGGTTAGCTGCCAGGAGCCCGGCAGGCCCTATCCACCGGCTCTGAAGCAAGCGGTGGGGTGGGCCTAGGTGAGGGCGCTGGCGAGCAGGATCCTGGGAGCCAACGTTTTTGCGCGGGGAGCCTTCAAAGGTCAGCGTGGGCTCGGAGGGCCCTGCCCGATCTCTTGCCCTGATTGACCGGCGGGGCCTCTAGTGGCTCGGGTGGCTGAAGGGCAGCAGGGTGAGTGCGGCACGTGAGCTCGGGGTCCCCATCCCCAGCGTTGCGACGCCAGGCCCCTTGGGAAGGGCCCCTCGGTGGCCGACCTATGGTTAGGGTTAGCCTCCAGGAGGCCAGCAGGCCCGATACACCGCCTGTGCGTCGAGCGGAGAGTTGGGCCGAGGTGAGGGTGCTGGTGAACATGAGCCCGGGCCCAAGCCTTTTGGTTCGGGGCGCCTTCGAAGGTCGGCGGGGGTTCGAAGGGCCCTGCCCGTCCTCCCACCCTGAATGAATGGCGGCACCCCTAGCGGCCTGTATGGGTTGGGGTGGCAGCGTGCATCCGGCGCTGGGGCTTGGGGGCTCCCAATCCCTGGCGTTGCGGCGCCAGGCCCCTTAGGAAGGGACCTTCAGGGGCTGTCCTAGGGTTAGGCTTAGCTCCCAGGAGGCTGGCAGGCCCGAGTCGCTGGCTCTGCGAAGAGCGGAGGTGCGGGCCGAGTTGAGGGTGATGCAGAGCGGGAGCGTGGTCCCCAGCGTTTTGGCGCCCTGGGCCTTCGACTGTTGCCATGGCTCAAAGGGCCCTGCCCGTTCTCCTGCCCTGAATAACCAGCGGCGCCCTTAGCAGCTCCCTTGGCGGTGGAGCGGCAGGGTGAGTCCATGCTGCGGCTCGGGGATCCCCAATCCCCAGCGTTGCGGGGCCAGGCCTCTTGGGAGGGGCTCCTCGTGGGCGGACCTAGGTTTAGAGTTAGCACCCAGGAGGCCAGCAGGCCCAATCCTCTGGCTGGGCGGCGAGAGGTGGGCGGCCCGAGGTAAAGGCGCTGGCGATCGGGAGCGTGGGCCCCTGCATTTTGGCGCAGGAGGCTTCAAATATCGCCGGTTTCTCCAGGGCCCTGTCAGTTCTCCCGCCCTGAATGACGGGCGGCGCCACTAGCGGCCCGGGTGGCAACGTTGCGGCAGGGTGAGTCTGGCTCTGGGTCTTGGGGTCCCTGATCCCCAGTGTAGCGGCACCAGGACCCTTGGGAGTGGCCCCTGGGTGGCTGACCTAGGGTTAGGGTTAGCCCCCAGGAGACCGTCAGGCCCAACCGCACACTGTGCGGCGAGCTGAGGTGCGGCCCGAGGTGAAGGCGCTGGGGAGCGGGAGCGTGGGCCCCAGCGTTTTGGCGTCCTGGGCCTTTGAATGTTGCCATGGCTCGGAGGGCCCTGCCCTTTCTCCTGCCCTGAATCCCCAGCAACGCCCCTAGCGGCTCCGTTGGCGGTGGGGCGGCAGGGTGAATCCCAGGCTGCAGCTCGGGGATCCCCAATCCCCGGCGTTGTGGTGCCAGGCCCCTTGGGAGGGGCTCCTCGTGGGCCGACCCAGGGTTAGAGTTAGCCCCCATAAGGCCGGCAGGCCAGATCCTCTGGCTGGGCGGTGAGAGGTGGGCGGGCCGAGGTAAAGGCGCTGGGGTGCGGGATTGTGGGCCCCTGCATTTTGGGGTGGGAGGCTTCAAATGTCGCCGGTTTCTCCAGGGCCCTGTCAGTTCTCCGGCCCTGAAGGACCGGAGGCGCCCCTCGCGGCCCGGGTGGCAGCGTTGTGGGAGGGTGAGTCTGGCTTTGGGGCTTGGGCTTCCAGAACCCTGGCGTAGTGGCACCAAAACCCTTCAGAGGGGCCCCTGGGGGGCCGACCTAGGGTTAGGGTTAGCCCCCAGGAGACCGTCAGGCCCAACCGCACACTGTGCGGCGAGCTGAGGTGCGGCCCGAGGTGAAGGCGCTGGGGAGCGGGAGCGTGGGCACCAGCGTGTTGGCACGGGGAGCCTTTGAAGGTCACCGGGGACTCAGAAGGCCCTGCCCTTCTCTCGCCCTCTATGACCCGCGGCGCCCCTAGCGGCCCAGGTGGGGACAGCGCGGCAGGGTGAGTCTGGCTCTGGGGCTCTGAGTCACCAATTCCCAGCATTGCAGAGCCAGGCCGCTTGCGATGTCCCCTCAGGGCCCACCCAGGGTTTTGGTTAGCTGCCAGGAGCCCGGCAGGCCCTATCCACCGGCTCTGAAGCAAGCGGTGGGGTGGGCCTAGGTGAGGGCGCTGGCGAGCAGGATCCTGGGAGCCAACGTTTTTGCGCGGGGAGCCTTCAAAGGTCAGCGTGGGCTCGGAGGGCCCTGCCCGATCTCTTGCCCTGATTGACCGGCGGGGCCTCTAGTGGCTCGGGTGGCTGAAGGGCAGCAGGGTGAGTGGGGCACGTGAGCTCGGGGTCCCCATCCCCAGCGTTGCGACGCCAGGCCCCTTGGGAAGGGCCCCTCGGTGGCCGACCTATGGTTAGGGTTAGCCTCCAGGAGGCCAGCAGGCCCGATACACCGCCTGTGCGTCGAGCGGAGAGTTGGGCCGAGGTGAGGGTGCTGGTGAACATGAGCCCGGGCCCAAGCCTTTTGGTTCGGGGCGCCTTCGAAGGTCGGCGGGGGTTCGAAGGGCCCTGCCCGTCCTCCCACCCTGAATGAATGGCGGCACCCCTAGCGGCCTGTATGGGTTGGGGTGGCAGCGTGCATCCGGCGCTGGGGCTTGGGGGCTCCCAATCCCTGGCGTTGCGGCGCCAGGCCCCTTAGGAAGGGACCTTCAGGGGCTGTCCTAGGGTTAGGCTTAGCTCCCAGGAGGCTGGCAGGCCCGAGTCGCTGGCTCTGCGAAGAGCGGAGGTGCGGGCCGAGTTGAGGGTGATGCAGAGCGGGAGCGTGGTCCCCAGCGTTTTGGCGCCCTGGGCCTTCGACTGTTGCCATGGCTCAAAGGGCCCTGCCCGTTCTCCTGCCCTGAATAACCAGCGGCGCCCTTAGCAGCTCCCTTGGCGGTGGAGCGGCAGGGTGAGTCCATGCTGCGGCTCGGGGATCCCCAATCCCCAGCGTTGCGGGGCCAGGCCTCTTGGGAGGGGCTCCTCGTGGGCGGACCTAGGTTTAGAGTTAGCACCCAGGAGGCCAGCAGGCCCAATCCTCTGGCTGGGCGGCGAGAGGTGGGCGGCCCGAGGTAAAGGCGCTGGCGATCGGGAGCGTGGGCCCCTGCATTTTGGCGCAGGAGGCTTCAAATATCGCCGGTTTCTCCAGGGCCCTGTCAGTTCTCCCGCCCTGAATGACGGGCGGCGCCACTAGCGGCCCGGGTGGCAACGTTGCGGCAGGGTGAGTCTGGCTCTGGGTCTTGGGGTCCCTGATCCCCAGTGTAGCGGCACCAGGACCCTTGGGAGTGGCCCCTGGGTGGCTGACCTAGGGTTAGGGTTAGCCCCCAGGAGACCGTCAGGCCCAACCGCACACTGTGCGGCGAGCTGAGGTGCGGCCCGAGGTGAAGGCGCTGGGGAGCGGGAGCGTGGGCCCCAGCGTTTTGGCGTCCTGGGCCTTTGAATGTTGCCATGGCTCGGAGGGCCCTGCCCTTTCTCCTGCCCTGAATCCCCAGCAACGCCCCTAGCGGCTCCGTTGGCGGTGGGGCGGCAGGGTGAATCCCAGGCTGCGGCTCGGGGATCCCCAATCCCCGGCGTTGTGGTGCCAGGCCCCTTGGGAGGGGCTCCTCGTGGGCCGACCCAGGGTTAGAGTTAGCCCCCATAAGGCCGGCAGGCCAGATCCTCTGGCTGGGCGGTGAGAGGTGGGCGGGCCGAGGTAAAGGCGCTGGGGTGCGGGATTGTGGGCCCCTGCATTTTGGGGTGGGAGGCTTCAAATGTCGCCGGTTTCTCCAGGGCCCTGTCAGTTCTCCGGCCCTGAAGGACCGGAGGCGCCCCTCGCGGCCCGGGTGGCAGCGTTGTGGGAGGGTGAGTCTGGCTTTGGGGCTTGGGCTTCCAGAACCCTGGCGTAGTGGCACCAAAACCCTTCAGAGGGGCCCCTGGGGGGCCGACCTAGGGTTAGGGTTAGCCCCCAGGAGACCGTCAGGCCCAACCGCACACTGTGCGGCGAGCTGAGGTGCGGCCCGAGGTGAAGGCGCTGGGGAGCGGGAGCGTGGGCACCAGCGTGTTGGCACGGGGAGCCTTTGAAGGTCACCGGGGACTCAGAAGGCCCTGCCCTTCTCTCGCCCTCTATGACCCGCGGCGCCCCTAGCGGCCCAGGTGGGGACAGCGCGGCAGGGTGAGTCTGGCTCTGGGGCTCTGAGTCACCAATTCCCAGCATTGCAGAGCCAGGCCGCTTGCGATGTCCCCTCAGGGCCCACCCAGGGTTTTGGTTAGCTGCCAGGAGCCCGGCAGGCCCTATCCACCGGCTCTGAAGCAAGCGGTGGGGTGGGCCTAGGTGAGGGCGCTGGCGAGCAGGATCCTGGGAGCCAACGTTTTTGCGCGGGGAGCCTTCAAAGGTCAGCGTGGGCTCGGAGGGCCCTGCCCGATCTCTTGCCCTGATTGACCGGCGGGGCCTCTAGTGGCTCGGGTGGCTGAAGGGCAGCAGGGTGAGTGGGGCACGTGAGCTCGGGGTCCCCATCCCCAGCGTTGCGACGCCAGGCCCCTTGGGAAGGGCCCCTCGGTGGCCGACCTATGGTTAGGGTTAGCCTCCAGGAGGCCAGCAGGCCCGATACACCGCCTGTGCGTCGAGCGGAGAGTTGGGCCGAGGTGAGGGTGCTGGTGAACATGAGCCCGGGCCCAAGCCTTTTGGTTCGGGGCGCCTTCGAAGGTCGGCGGGGGTTCGAAGGGCCCTGCCCGTCCTCCCACCCTGAATGAATGGCGGCACCCCTAGCGGCCTGTATGGGTTGGGGTGGCAGCGTGCATCCGGCGCTGGGGCTTGGGGGCTCCCAATCCCTGGCGTTGCGGCGCCAGGCCCCTTAGGAAGGGACCTTCAGGGGCTGTCCTAGGGTTAGGCTTAGCTCCCAGGAGGCTGGCAGGCCCGAGTCGCTGGCTCTGCGAAGAGCGGAGGTGCGGGCCGAGTTGAGGGTGATGCAGAGCGGGAGCGTGGTCCCCAGCGTTTTGGCGCCCTGGGCCTTCGACTGTTGCCATGGCTCAAAGGGCCCTGCCCGTTCTCCTGCCCTGAATAACCAGCGGCGCCCTTAGCAGCTCCCTTGGCGGTGGAGCGGCAGGGTGAGTCCATGCTGCGGCTCGGGGATCCCCAATCCCCAGCGTTGCGGGGCCAGGCCTCTTGGGAGGGGCTCCTCGTGGGCGGACCTAGGTTTAGAGTTAGCACCCAGGAGGCCAGCAGGCCCAATCCTCTGGCTGGGCGGCGAGAGGTGGGCGGCCCGAGGTAAAGGCGCTGGCGATCGGGAGCGTGGGCCCCTGCATTTTGGCGCAGGAGGCTTCAAATATCGCCGGTTTCTCCAGGGCCCTGTCAGTTCTCCCGCCCTGAATGACGGGCGGCGCCACTAGCGGCCCGGGTGGCAACGTTGCGGCAGGGTGAGTCTGGCTCTGGGTCTTGGGGTCCCTGATCCCCAGTGTAGCGGCACCAGGACCCTTGGGAGTGGCCCCTGGGTGGCTGACCTAGGGTTAGGGTTAGCCCCCAGGAGACCGTCAGGCCCAACCGCACACTGTGCGGCGAGCTGAGGTGCGGCCCGAGGTGAAGGCGCTGGGGAGCGGGAGCGTGGGCCCCAGCGTTTTGGCGTCCTGGGCCTTTGAATGTTGCCATGGCTCGGAGGGCCCTGCCCTTTCTCCTGCCCTGAATCCCCAGCAACGCCCCTAGCGGCTCCGTTGGCGGTGGGGCGGCAGGGTGAATCCCAGGCTGCAGCTCGGGGATCCCCAATCCCCGGCGTTGTGGTGCCAGGCCCCTTGGGAGGGGCTCCTCGTGGGCCGACCCAGGGTTAGAGTTAGCCCCCATAAGGCCGGCAGGCCAGATCCTCTGGCTGGGCGGTGAGAGGTGGGCGGGCCGAGGTAAAGGCGCTGGGGTGCGGGATTGTGGGCCCCTGCATTTTGGGGTGGGAGGCTTCAAATGTCGCCGGTTTCTCCAGGGCCCTGTCAGTTCTCCGGCCCTGAAGGACCGGAGGCGCCCCTCGCGGCCCGGGTGGCAGCGTTGTGGGAGGGTGAGTCTGGCTTTGGGGCTTGGGCTTCCAGAACCCTGGCGTAGTGGCACCAAAACCCTTCAGAGGGGCCCCTGGGGGGCCGACCTAGGGTTAGGGTTAGCCCCCAGGAGACCGTCAGGCCCAACCGCACACTGTGCGGCGAGCTGAGGTGCGGCCCGAGGTGAAGGCGCTGGGGAGCGGGAGCGTGGGCACCAGCGTGTTGGCACGGGGAGCCTTTGAAGGTCACCGGGGACTCAGAAGGCCCTGCCCTTCTCTCGCCCTCTATGACCCGCGGCGCCCCTAGCGGCCCAGGTGGGGACAGCGCGGCAGGGTGAGTCTGGCTCTGGGGCTCTGAGTCACCAATTCCCAGCATTGCAGAGCCAGGCCGCTTGCGATGTCCCCTCAGGGCCCACCCAGGGTTTTGGTTAGCTGCCAGGAGCCCGGCAGGCCCTATCCACCGGCTCTGAAGCAAGCGGTGGGGTGGGCCTAGGTGAGGGCGCTGGCGAGCAGGATCCTGGGAGCCAACGTTTTTGCGCGGGGAGCCTTCAAAGGTCAGCGTGGGCTCGGAGGGCCCTGCCCGATCTCTTGCCCTGATTGACCGGCGGGGCCTCTAGTGGCTCGGGTGGCTGAAGGGCAGCAGGGTGAGTGGGGCACGTGAGCTCGGGGTCCCCATCCCCAGCGTTGCGACGCCAGGCCCCTTGGGAAGGGCCCCTCGGTGGCCGACCTATGGTTAGGGTTAGCCTCCAGGAGGCCAGCAGGCCCGATACACCGCCTGTGCGTCGAGCGGAGAGTTGGGCCGAGGTGAGGGTGCTGGTGAACATGAGCCCGGGCCCAAGCCTTTTGGTTCGGGGCGCCTTCGAAGGTCGGCGGGGGTTCGAAGGGCCCTGCCCGTCCTCCCACCCTGAATGAATGGCGGCACCCCTAGCGGCCTGTATGGGTTGGGGTGGCAGCGTGCATCCGGCGCTGGGGCTTGGGGGCTCCCAATCCCTGGCGTTGCGGCGCCAGGCCCCTTAGGAAGGGACCTTCAGGGGCTGTCCTAGGGTTAGGCTTAGCTCCCAGGAGTCTGGCAGGCCCGAGTCGCTGGCTCTGCGAAGAGCGGAGGTGCGGGCCGAGTTGAGGGTGATGCAGAGCGGGAGCGTGGTCCCCAGCGTTTTGGCGCCCTGGGCCTTCGACTGTTGCCATGGCTCAAAGGGCCCTGCCCGTTCTCCTGCCCTGAATAACCAGCGGCGCCCTTAGCAGCTCCCTTGGCGGTGGAGCGGCAGGGTGAGTCCATGCTGCGGCTCGGGGATCCCCAATCCCCAGCGTTGCGGGGCCAGGCCTCTTGGGAGGGGCTCCTCGTGGGCGGACCTAGGTTTAGAGTTAGCACCCAGGAGGCCAGCAGGCCCAATCCTCTGGCTGGGCGGCGAGAGGTGGGCGGCCCGAGGTAAAGGCGCTGGCGATCGGGAGCGTGGGCCCCTGCATTTTGGCGCAGGAGGCTTCAAATATCGCCGGTTTCTCCAGGGCCCTGTCAGTTCTCCCGCCCTGAATGACGGGCGGCGCCACTAGCGGCCCGGGTGGCAACGTTGCGGCAGGGTGAGTCTGGCTCTGGGTCTTGGGGTCCCTGATCCCCAGTGTAGCGGCACCAGGACCCTTGGGAGTGGCCCCTGGGTGGCTGACCTAGGGTTAGGGTTAGCCCCCAGGAGACCGTCAGGCCCAACCGCACACTGTGCGGCGAGCTGAGGTGCGGCCCGAGGTGAAGGCGCTGGGGAGCGGGAGCGTGGGCCCCAGCGTTTTGGCGTCCTGGGCCTTTGAATGTTGCCATGGCTCGGAGGGCCCTGCCCTTTCTCCTGCCCTGAATCCCCAGCAACGCCCCTAGCGGCTCCGTTGGCGGTGGGGCGGCAGGGTGAATCCCAGGCTGCAGCTCGGGGATCCCCAATCCCCGGCGTTGTGGTGCCAGGCCCCTTGGGAGGGGCTCCTCGTGGGCCGACCCAGGGTTAGAGTTAGCCCCCATAAGGCCGGCAGGCCAGATCCTCTGGCTGGGCGGTGAGAGGTGGGCGGGCCGAGGTAAAGGCGCTGGGGTGCGGGATTGTGGGCCCCTGCATTTTGGGGTGGGAGGCTTCAAATGTCGCCGGTTTCTCCAGGGCCCTGTCAGTTCTCCGGCCCTGAAGGACCGGAGGCGCCCCTCGCGGCCCGGGTGGCAGCGTTGTGGGAGGGTGAGTCTGGCTTTGGGGCTTGGGCTTCCAGAACCCTGGCGTAGTGGCACCAAAACCCTTCAGAGGGGCCCCTGGGGGGCCGACCTAGGGTTAGGGTTAGCCCCCAGGAGACCGTCAGGCCCAACCGCACACTGTGCGGCGAGCTGAGGTGCGGCCCGAGGTGAAGGCGCTGGGGAGCGGGAGCGTGGGCACCAGCGTGTTGGCACGGGGAGCCTTTGAAGGTCACCGGGGACTCAGAAGGCCCTGCCCTTCTCTCGCCCTCTATGACCCGCGGCGCCCCTAGCGGCCCAGGTGGGGACAGCGCGGCAGGGTGAGTCTGGCTCTGGGGCTCTGAGTCACCAATTCCCAGCATTGCAGAGCCAGGCCGCTTGCGATGTCCCCTCAGGGCCCACCCAGGGTTTTGGTTAGCTGCCAGGAGCCCGGCAGGCCCTATCCACCGGCTCTGAAGCAAGCGGTGGGGTGGGCCTAGGTGAGGGCGCTGGCGAGCAGGATCCTGGGAGCCAACGTTTTTGCGCGGGGAGCCTTCAAAGGTCAGCGTGGGCTCGGAGGGCCCTGCCCGATCTCTTGCCCTGATTGACCGGCGGGGCCTCTAGTGGCTCGGGTGGCTGAAGGGCAGCAGGGTGAGTGGGGCACGTGAGCTCGGGGTCCCCATCCCCAGCGTTGCGACGCCAGGCCCCTTGGGAAGGGCCCCTCGGTGGCCGACCTATGGTTAGGGTTAGCCTCCAGGAGGCCAGCAGGCCCGATACACCGCCTGTGCGTCGAGCGGAGAGTTGGGCCGAGGTGAGGGTGCTGGTGAACATGAGCCCGGGCCCAAGCCTTTTGGTTCGGGGCGCCTTCGAAGGTCGGCGGGGGTTCGAAGGGCCCTGCCCGTCCTCCCACCCTGAATGAATGGCGGCACCCCTAGCGGCCTGTATGGGTTGGGGTGGCAGCGTGCATCCGGCGCTGGGGCTTGGGGGCTCCCAATCCCTGGCGTTGCGGCGCCAGGCCCCTTAGGAAGGGACCTTCAGGGGCTGTCCTAGGGTTAGGCTTAGCTCCCAGGAGGCTGGCAGGCCCGAGTCGCTGGCTCTGCGAAGAGCGGAGGTGCGGGCCGAGTTGAGGGTGATGCAGAGCGGGAGCGTGGTCCCCAGCGTTTTGGCGCCCTGGGCCTTCGACTGTTGCCATGGCTCAAAGGGCCCTGCCCGTTCTCCTGCCCTGAATAACCAGCGGCGCCCTTAGCAGCTCCCTTGGCGGTGGAGCGGCAGGGTGAGTCCATGCTGCGGCTCGGGGATCCCCAATCCCCAGCGTTGCGGGGCCAGGCCTCTTGGGAGGGGCTCCTCGTGGGCGGACCTAGGTTTAGAGTTAGCACCCAGGAGGCCAGCAGGCCCAATCCTCTGGCTGGGCGGCGAGAGGTGGGCGGCCCGAGGTAAAGGCGCTGGCGATCGGGAGCGTGGGCCCCTGCATTTTGGCGCAGGAGGCTTCAAATATCGCCGGTTTCTCCAGGGCCCTGTCAGTTCTCCCGCCCTGAATGACGGGCGGCGCCACTAGCGGCCCGGGTGGCAACGTTGCGGCAGGGTGAGTCTGGCTCTGGGTCTTGGGGTCCCTGATCCCCAGTGTAGCGGCACCAGGACCCTTGGGAGTGGCCCCTGGGTGGCTGACCTAGGGTTAGGGTTAGCCCCCAGGAGACCGTCAGGCCCAACCGCACACTGTGCGGCGAGCTGAGGTGCGGCCCGAGGTGAAGGCGCTGGGGAGCGGGAGCGTGGGCCCCAGCGTTTTGGCGTCCTGGGCCTTTGAATGTTGCCATGGCTCGGAGGGCCCTGCCCTTTCTCCTGCCCTGAATCCCCAGCAACGCCCCTAGCGGCTCCGTTGGCGGTGGGGCGGCAGGGTGAATCCCAGGCTGCAGCTCGGGGATCCCCAATCCCCGGCGTTGTGGTGCCAGGCCCCTTGGGAGGGGCTCCTCGTGGGCCGACCCAGGGTTAGAGTTAGCCCCCATAAGGCCGGCAGGCCAGATCCTCTGGCTGGGCGGTGAGAGGTGGGCGGGCCGAGGTAAAGGCGCTGGGGTGCGGGATTGTGGGCCCCTGCATTTTGGGGTGGGAGGCTTCAAATGTCGCCGGTTTCTCCAGGGCCCTGTCAGTTCTCCGGCCCTGAAGGACCGGAGGCGCCCCTCGCGGCCCGGGTGGCAGCGTTGTGGGAGGGTGAGTCTGGCTTTGGGGCTTGGGCTTCCAGAACCCTGGCGTAGTGGCACCAAAACCCTTCAGAGGGGCCCCTGGGGGGCCGACCTAGGGTTAGGGTTAGCCCCCAGGAGACCGTCAGGCCCAACCGCACACTGTGCGGCGAGCTGAGGTGCGGCCCGAGGTGAAGGCGCTGGGGAGCGGGAGCGTGGGCACCAGCGTGTTGGCACGGGGAGCCTTTGAAGGTCACCGGGGACTCAGAAGGCCCTGCCCTTCTCTCGCCCTCTATGACCCGCGGCGCCCCTAGCGGCCCAGGTGGGGACAGCGCGGCAGGGTGAGTCTGGCTCTGGGGCTCTGAGTCACCAATTCCCAGCATTGCAGAGCCAGGCCGCTTGCGATGTCCCCTCAGGGCCCACCCAGGGTTTTGGTTAGCTGCCAGGAGCCCGGCAGGCCCTATCCACCGGCTCTGAAGCAAGCGGTGGGGTGGGCCTAGGTGAGGGCGCTGGCGAGCAGGATCCTGGGAGCCAACGTTTTTGCGCGGGGAGCCTTCAAAGGTCAGCGTGGGCTCGGAGGGCCCTGCCCGATCTCTTGCCCTGATTGACCGGCGGGGCCTCTAGTGGCTCGGGTGGCTGAAGGGCAGCAGGGTGAGTGGGGCACGTGAGCTCGGGGTCCCCATCCCCAGCGTTGCGACGCCAGGCCCCTTGGGAAGGGCCCCTCGGTGGCCGACCTATGGTTAGGGTTAGCCTCCAGGAGGCCAGCAGGCCCGATACACCGCCTGTGCGTCGAGCGGAGAGTTGGGCCGAGGTGAGGGTGCTGGTGAACATGAGCCCGGGCCCAAGCCTTTTGGTTCGGGGCGCCTTCGAAGGTCGGCGGGGGTTCGAAGGGCCCTGCCCGTCCTCCCACCCTGAATGAATGGCGGCACCCCTAGCGGCCTGTATGGGTTGGGGTGGCAGCGTGCATCCGGCGCTGGGGCTTGGGGGCTCCCAATCCCTGGCGTTGCGGCGCCAGGCCCCTTAGGAAGGGACCTTCAGGGGCTGTCCTAGGGTTAGGCTTAGCTCCCAGGAGGCTGGCAGGCCCGAGTCGCTGGCTCTGCGAAGAGCGGAGGTGCGGGCCGAGTTGAGGGTGATGCAGAGCGGGAGCGTGGTCCCCAGCGTTTTGGCGCCCTGGGCCTTCGACTGTTGCCATGGCTCAAAGGGCCCTGCCCGTTCTCCTGCCCTGAATAACCAGCGGCGCCCTTAGCAGCTCCCTTGGCGGTGGAGCGGCAGGGTGAGTCCATGCTGCGGCTCGGGGATCCCCAATCCCCAGCGTTGCGGGGCCAGGCCTCTTGGGAGGGGCTCCTCGTGGGCGGACCTAGGTTTAGAGTTAGCACCCAGGAGGCCAGCAGGCCCAATCCTCTGGCTGGGCGGCGAGAGGTGGGCGGCCCGAGGTAAAGGCGCTGGCGATCGGGAGCGTGGGCCCCTGCATTTTGGCGCAGGAGGCTTCAAATATCGCCGGTTTCTCCAGGGCCCTGTCAGTTCTCCCGCCCTGAATGACGGGCGGCGCCACTAGCGGCCCGGGTGGCAACGTTGCGGCAGGGTGAGTCTGGCTCTGGGTCTTGGGGTCCCTGATCCCCAGTGTAGCGGCACCAGGACCCTTGGGAGTGGCCCCTGGGTGGCTGACCTAGGGTTAGGGTTAGCCCCCAGGAGACCGTCAGGCCCAACCGCACACTGTGCGGCGAGCTGAGGTGCGGCCCGAGGTGAAGGCGCTGGGGAGCGGGAGCGTGGGCCCCAGCGTTTTGGCGTCCTGGGCCTTTGAATGTTGCCATGGCTCGGAGGGCCCTGCCCTTTCTCCTGCCCTGAATCCCCAGCAACGCCCCTAGCGGCTCCGTTGGCGGTGGGGCGGCAGGGTGAATCCCAGGCTGCAGCTCGGGGATCCCCAATCCCCGGCGTTGTGGTGCCAGGCCCCTTGGGAGGGGCTCCTCGTGGGCCGACCCAGGGTTAGAGTTAGCCCCCATAAGGCCGGCAGGCCAGATCCTCTGGCTGGGCGGTGAGAGGTGGGCGGGCCGAGGTAAAGGCGCTGGGGTGCGGGATTGTGGGCCCCTGCATTTTGGGGTGGGAGGCTTCAAATGTCGCCGGTTTCTCCAGGGCCCTGTCAGTTCTCCGGCCCTGAAGGACCGGAGGCGCCCCTCGCGGCCCGGGTGGCAGCGTTGTGGGAGGGTGAGTCTGGCTTTGGGGCTTGGGCTTCCAGAACCCTGGCGTAGTGGCACCAAAACCCTTCAGAGGGGCCCCTGGGGGGCCGACCTAGGGTTAGGGTTAGCCCCCAGGAGACCGTCAGGCCCAACCGCACACTGTGCGGCGAGCTGAGGTGCGGCCCGAGGTGAAGGCGCTGGGGAGCGGGAGCGTGGGCACCAGCGTGTTGGCACGGGGAGCCTTTGAAGGTCACCGGGGACTCAGAAGGCCCTGCCCTTCTCTCGCCCTCTATGACCCGCGGCGCCCCTAGCGGCCCAGGTGGGGACAGCGCGGCAGGGTGAGTCTGGCTCTGGGGCTCTGAGTCACCAATTCCCAGCATTGCAGAGCCAGGCCGCTTGCGATGTCCCCTCAGGGCCCACCCAGGGTTTTGGTTAGCTGCCAGGAGCCCGGCAGGCCCTATCCACCGGCTCTGAAGCAAGCGGTGGGGTGGGCCTAGGTGAGGGCGCTGGCGAGCAGGATCCTGGGAGCCAACGTTTTTGCGCGGGGAGCCTTCAAAGGTCAGCGTGGGCTCGGAGGGCCCTGCCCGATCTCTTGCCCTGATTGACCGGCGGGGCCTCTAGTGGCTCGGGTGGCTGAAGGGCAGCAGGGTGAGTGGGGCACGTGAGCTCGGGGTCCCCATCCCCAGCGTTGCGACGCCAGGCCCCTTGGGAAGGGCCCCTCGGTGGCCGACCTATGGTTAGGGTTAGCCTCCAGGAGGCCAGCAGGCCCGATACACCGCCTGTGCGTCGAGCGGAGAGTTGGGCCGAGGTGAGGGTGCTGGTGAACATGAGCCCGGGCCCAAGCCTTTTGGTTCGGGGCGCCTTCGAAGGTCGGCGGGGGTTCGAAGGGCCCTGCCCGTCCTCCCACCCTGAATGAATGGCGGCACCCCTAGCGGCCTGTATGGGTTGGGGTGGCAGCGTGCATCCGGCGCTGGGGCTTGGGGGCTCCCAATCCCTGGCGTTGCGGCGCCAGGCCCCTTAGGAAGGGACCTTCAGGGGCTGTCCTAGGGTTAGGCTTAGCTCCCAGGAGGCTGGCAGGCCCGAGTCGCTGGCTCTGCGAAGAGCGGAGGTGCGGGCCGAGTTGAGGGTGATGCAGAGCGGGAGCGTGGTCCCCAGCGTTTT
This sequence comes from Ursus americanus, assembly GCF_024610735.1. NCBI lineage: Eukaryota > Metazoa > Chordata > Mammalia > Carnivora > Ursidae > Ursus > Ursus americanus. The sequence continues at coordinate 85,613 of NW_028273728.1, read as the reverse complement.
GGCGCCCTGGGCCTTCGACTGTTGCCATGGCTCAAAGGGCCCTGCCCGTTCTCCTGCCCTGAATAACCAGCGGCGCCCTTAGCAGCTCCCTTGGCGGTGGAGCGGCAGGGTGAGTCCATGCTGCGGCTCGGGGATCCCCAATCCCCAGCGTTGCGGGGCCAGGCCTCTTGGGAGGGGCTCCTCGTGGGCGGACCTAGGTTTAGAGTTAGCACCCAGGAGGCCAGCAGGCCCAATCCTCTGGCTGGGCGGCGAGAGGTGGGCGGCCCGAGGTAAAGGCGCTGGCGATCGGGAGCGTGGGCCCCTGCATTTTGGCGCAGGAGGCTTCAAATATCGCCGGTTTCTCCAGGGCCCTGTCAGTTCTCCCGCCCTGAATGACGGGCGGCGCCACTAGCGGCCCGGGTGGCAACGTTGCGGCAGGGTGAGTCTGGCTCTGGGTCTTGGGGTCCCTGATCCCCAGTGTAGCGGCACCAGGACCCTTGGGAGTGGCCCCTGGGTGGCTGACCTAGGGTTAGGGTTAGCCCCCAGGAGACCGTCAGGCCCAACCGCACACTGTGCGGCGAGCTGAGGTGCGGCCCGAGGTGAAGGCGCTGGGGAGCGGGAGCGTGGGCCCCAGCGTTTTGGCGTCCTGGGCCTTTGAATGTTGCCATGGCTCGGAGGGCCCTGCCCTTTCTCCTGCCCTGAATCCCCAGCAACGCCCCTAGCGGCTCCGTTGGCGGTGGGGCGGCAGGGTGAATCCCAGGCTGCAGCTCGGGGATCCCCAATCCCCGGCGTTGTGGTGCCAGGCCCCTTGGGAGGGGCTCCTCGTGGGCCGACCCAGGGTTAGAGTTAGCCCCCATAAGGCCGGCAGGCCAGATCCTCTGGCTGGGCGGTGAGAGGTGGGCGGGCCGAGGTAAAGGCGCTGGGGTGCGGGATTGTGGGCCCCTGCATTTTGGGGTGGGAGGCTTCAAATGTCGCCGGTTTCTCCAGGGCCCTGTCAGTTCTCCGGCCCTGAAGGACCGGAGGCGCCCCTCGCGGCCCGGGTGGCAGCGTTGTGGGAGGGTGAGTCTGGCTTTGGGGCTTGGGCTTCCAGAACCCTGGCGTAGTGGCACCAAAACCCTTCAGAGGGGCCCCTGGGGGGCCGACCTAGGGTTAGGGTTAGCCCCCAGGAGACCGTCAGGCCCAACCGCACACTGTGCGGCGAGCTGAGGTGCGGCCCGAGGTGAAGGCGCTGGGGAGCGGGAGCGTGGGCACCAGCGTGTTGGCACGGGGAGCCTTTGAAGGTCACCGGGGACTCAGAAGGCCCTGCCCTTCTCTCGCCCTCTATGACCCGCGGCGCCCCTAGCGGCCCAGGTGGGGACAGCGCGGCAGGGTGAGTCTGGCTCTGGGGCTCTGAGTCACCAATTCCCAGCATTGCAGAGCCAGGCCGCTTGCGATGTCCCCTCAGGGCCCACCCAGGGTTTTGGTTAGCTGCCAGGAGCCCGGCAGGCCCTATCCACCGGCTCTGAAGCAAGCGGTGGGGTGGGCCTAGGTGAGGGCGCTGGCGAGCAGGATCCTGGGAGCCAACGTTTTTGCGCGGGGAGCCTTCAAAGGTCAGCGTGGGCTCGGAGGGCCCTGCCCGATCTCTTGCCCTGATTGACCGGCGGGGCCTCTAGTGGCTCGGGTGGCTGAAGGGCAGCAGGGTGAGTGGGGCACGTGAGCTCGGGGTCCCCATCCCCAGCGTTGCGACGCCAGGCCCCTTGGGAAGGGCCCCTCGGTGGCCGACCTATGGTTAGGGTTAGCCTCCAGGAGGCCAGCAGGCCCGATACACCGCCTGTGCGTCGAGCGGAGAGTTGGGCCGAGGTGAGGGTGCTGGTGAACATGAGCCCGGGCCCAAGCCTTTTGGTTCGGGGCGCCTTCGAAGGTCGGCGGGGGTTCGAAGGGCCCTGCCCGTCCTCCCACCCTGAATGAATGGCGGCACCCCTAGCGGCCTGTATGGGTTGGGGTGGCAGCGTGCATCCGGCGCTGGGGCTTGGGGGCTCCCAATCCCTGGCGTTGCGGCGCCAGGCCCCTTAGGAAGGGACCTTCAGGGGCTGTCCTAGGGTTAGGCTTAGCTCCCAGGAGGCTGGCAGGCCCGAGTCGCTGGCTCTGCGAAGAGCGGAGGTGCGGGCCGAGTTGAGGGTGATGCAGAGCGGGAGCGTGGTCCCCAGCGTTTTGGCGCCCTGGGCCTTCGACTGTTGCCATGGCTCAAAGGGCCCTGCCCGTTCTCCTGCCCTGAATAACCAGCGGCGCCCTTAGCAGCTCCCTTGGCGGTGGAGCGGCAGGGTGAGTCCATGCTGCGGCTCGGGGATCCCCAATCCCCAGCGTTGCGGGGCCAGGCCTCTTGGGAGGGGCTCCTCGTGGGCGGACCTAGGTTTAGAGTTAGCACCCAGGAGGCCAGCAGGCCCAATCCTCTGGCTGGGCGGCGAGAGGTGGGCGGCCCGAGGTAAAGGCGCTGGCGATCGGGAGCGTGGGCCCCTGCATTTTGGCGCAGGAGGCTTCAAATATCGCCGGTTTCTCCAGGGCCCTGTCAGTTCTCCCGCCCTGAATGACGGGCGGCGCCACTAGCGGCCCGGGTGGCAACGTTGCGGCAGGGTGAGTCTGGCTCTGGGTCTTGGGGTCCCTGATCCCCAGTGTAGCGGCACCAGGACCCTTGGGAGTGGCCCCTGGGTGGCTGACCTAGGGTTAGGGTTAGCCCCCAGGAGACCGTCAGGCCCAACCGCACACTGTGCGGCGAGCTGAGGTGCGGCCCGAGGTGAAGGCGCTGGGGAGCGGGAGCGTGGGCCCCAGCGTTTTGGCGTCCTGGGCCTTTGAATGTTGCCATGGCTCGGAGGGCCCTGCCCTTTCTCCTGCCCTGAATCCCCAGCAACGCCCCTAGCGGCTCCGTTGGCGGTGGGGCGGCAGGGTGAATCCCAGGCTGCAGCTCGGGGATCCCCAATCCCCGGCGTTGTGGTGCCAGGCCCCTTGGGAGGGGCTCCTCGTGGGCCGACCCAGGGTTAGAGTTAGCCCCCATAAGGCCGGCAGGCCAGATCCTCTGGCTGGGCGGTGAGAGGTGGGCGGGCCGAGGTAAAGGCGCTGGGGTGCGGGATTGTGGGCCCCTGCATTTTGGGGTGGGAGGCTTCAAATGTCGCCGGTTTCTCCAGGGCCCTGTCAGTTCTCCGGCCCTGAAGGACCGGAGGCGCCCCTCGCGGCCCGGGTGGCAGCGTTGTGGGAGGGTGAGTCTGGCTTTGGGGCTTGGGCTTCCAGAACCCTGGCGTAGTGGCACCAAAACCCTTCAGAGGGGCCCCTGGGGGGCCGACCTAGGGTTAGGGTTAGCCCCCAGGAGACCGTCAGGCCCAACCGCACACTGTGCGGCGAGCTGAGGTGCGGCCCGAGGTGAAGGCGCTGGGGAGCGGGAGCGTGGGCACCAGCGTGTTGGCACGGGGAGCCTTTGAAGGTCACCGGGGACTCAGAAGGCCCTGCCCTTCTCTCGCCCTCTATGACCCGCGGCGCCCCTAGCGGCCCAGGTGGGGACAGCGCGGCAGGGTGAGTCTGGCTCTGGGGCTCTGAGTCACCAATTCCCAGCATTGCAGAGCCAGGCCGCTTGCGATGTCCCCTCAGGGCCCACCCAGGGTTTTGGTTAGCTGCCAGGAGCCCGGCAGGCCCTATCCACCGGCTCTGAAGCAAGCGGTGGGGTGGGCCTAGGTGAGGGCGCTGGCGAGCAGGATCCTGGGAGCCAACGTTTTTGCGCGGGGAGCCTTCAAAGGTCAGCGTGGGCTCGGAGGGCCCTGCCCGATCTCTTGCCCTGATTGACCGGCGGGGCCTCTAGTGGCTCGGGTGGCTGAAGGGCAGCAGGGTGAGTGGGGCACGTGAGCTCGGGGTCCCCATCCCCAGCGTTGCGACGCCAGGCCCCTTGGGAAGGGCCCCTCGGTGGCCGACCTATGGTTAGGGTTAGCCTCCAGGAGGCCAGCAGGCCCGATACACCGCCTGTGCATCGAGCGGAGAGTTGGGCCGAGGTGAGGGTGCTGGTGAACATGAGCCCGGGCCCAAGCCTTTTGGTTCGGGGCGCCTTCGAAGGTCGGCGGGGGTTCGAAGGGCCCTGCCCGTCCTCCCACCCTGAATGAATGGCGGCACCCCTAGCGGCCTGTATGGGTTGGGGTGGCAGCGTGCATCCGGCGCTGGGGCTTGGGGGCTCCCAATCCCTGGCGTTGCGGCGCCAGGCCCCTTAGGAAGGGACCTTCAGGGGCTGTCCTAGGGTTAGGCTTAGCTCCCAGGAGGCTGGCAGGCCCGAGTCGCTGGCTCTGCGAAGAGCGGAGGTGCGGGCCGAGTTGAGGGTGATGCAGAGCGGGAGCGTGGTCCCCAGCGTTTTGGCGCCCTGGGCCTTCGACTGTTGCCATGGCTCAAAGGGCCCTGCCCGTTCTCCTGCCCTGAATAACCAGCGGCGCCCTTAGCAGCTCCCTTGGCGGTGGAGCGGCAGGGTGAGTCCATGCTGCGGCTCGGGGATCCCCAATCCCCAGCGTTGCGGGGCCAGGCCTCTTGGGAGGGGCTCCTCGTGGGCGGACCTAGGTTTAGAGTTAGCACCCAGGAGGCCAGCAGGCCCAATCCTCTGGCTGGGCGGCGAGAGGTGGGCGGCCCGAGGTAAAGGCGCTGGCGATCGGGAGCGTGGGCCCCTGCATTTTGGCGCAGGAGGCTTCAAATATCGCCGGTTTCTCCAGGGCCCTGTCAGTTCTCCCGCCCTGAATGACGGGCGGCGCCACTAGCGGCCCGGGTGGCAACGTTGCGGCAGGGTGAGTCTGGCTCTGGGTCTTGGGGTCCCTGATCCCCAGTGTAGCGGCACCAGGACCCTTGGGAGTGGCCCCTGGGTGGCTGACCTAGGGTTAGGGTTAGCCCCCAGGAGACCGTCAGGCCCAACCGCACACTGTGCGGCGAGCTGAGGTGCGGCCCGAGGTGAAGGCGCTGGGGAGCGGGAGCGTGGGCCCCAGCGTTTTGGCGTCCTGGGCCTTTGAATGTTGCCATGGCTCGGAGGGCCCTGCCCTTTCTCCTGCCCTGAATCCCCAGCAACGCCCCTAGCGGCTCCGTTGGCGGTGGGGCGGCAGGGTGAATCCCAGGCTGCGGCTCGGGGATCCCCAATCCCCGGCGTTGTGGTGCCAGGCCCCTTGGGAGGGGCTCCTCGTGGGCCGACCCAGGGTTAGAGTTAGCCCCCATAAGGCCGGCAGGCCAGATCCTCTGGCTGGGCGGTGAGAGGTGGGCGGGCCGAGGTAAAGGCGCTGGGGTGCGGGATTGTGGGCCCCTGCATTTTGGGGTGGGAGGCTTCAAATGTCGCAGGTTTCTCCAGGGCCCTGTCAGTTCTCCGGCCCTGAAGGACCGGAGGCGCCCCTCGCGGCCCGGGTGGCAGCGTTGTGGGAGGGTGAGTCTGGCTTTGGGGCTTGGGCTTCCAGAACCCTGGCGTAGTGGCACCAAAAGCCTTGGGAGGGGCCCCTGGGGGGCCGACCTAGGGTTAGGGTTAGCCCCCAGGAGACCGTCAGGCCCAATCGCACACTGTGCGGCGAGCTGAGGTGCGGCCCGAGGTGAAGGCGCTGGGGAGCGGGAGCGTGGGCACCAGCGTTTTGGCACGGGGAGCCTTTGAAGGTCACCGGGGACTCAGAAGGCCCTGCCCTTCTCTCGCCCTCTATGACCCGCGGCGCCCCTAGCGGCCCAGGTGGGGACAGTGCGGCAGGGTGAGTCTGGCTCTGGGGCTCTGAGTCACCAATCCCCAGCATTGCAGAGCCAGGCCGCTTGGGATGTCCCCTCAGGCCCGACCTAGGGTTTTGGTTAGCTGCCAGGAGCACGGCAGGCCCTATCCACCGGCTCTGAAGCAAGCGGTGGGGTTGGCCGAGGTGAGGGCGCTGGCGAGCAGGATCCTGGGAGCCAACGTTTTTTGTGGGGAGCCTTCAAAGGTCAGCGTGGGCTCGGAGGGCCCTGCCCGATCTCTTGCCCTGATTGACCGGCGGGGCCTCTAGTGGCTCGGGTGGCTGAAGGGCAGCAGGGTGAGTGGGGCACGTGAGCTCGGGGTCCCCATCCCCAGCGTTGCGACGCCAGGCCCCTTGGGAAGGGCCCCTCGGTGGCCGACCTATGGTTAGGGTTAGCCTCCAGGAGGCCAGCAGGCCCGATACACCGCCTGTGCGTCGAGCGGAGAGTTGGGCCGAGGTGAGGGTGCTGGTGAACATGAGCCCGGGCCCAAGCCTTTTGGTTCGGGGCGCCTTCGAAGGTCGGCGGGGGTTCGAAGGGCCCTGCCCGTCCTCCCACCCTGAATGAATGGCGGCACCCCTAGCGGCCTGTATGGGTTGGGGTGGCAGCGTGCATCCGGCGCTGGGGCTTGGGGGCTCCCAATCCCTGGCGTTGCGGCGCCAGGCCCCTTAGGAAGGGACCTTCAGGGGCTGTCCTAGGGTTAGGCTTAGCTCCCAGGAGGCTGGCAGGCCCGAGTCGCTGGCTCTGCGAAGAGCGGAGGTGCGGGCCGAGTTGAGGGTGATGCAGAGCGGGAGCATGGTCCCCAGCGTTTTGGCGCCCTGGGCCTTCGACTGTTGCCATGGCTCAAAGGGCCCTGCCCGTTCTCCTGCCCTGAATAACCAGCGGCGCCCTTAGCAGCTCCCTTGGCGGTGGAGCGGCAGGGTGAGTCCATGCTGCGGCTCGGGGATCCCCAATCCCCAGCGTTGCGGGGCCAGGCCTCTTGGGAGGGGCTCCTCGTGGGCGGACCTAGGTTTAGAGTTAGCACCCAGGAGGCCAGCAGGCCCAATCCTCTGGCTGGGCGGCGAGAGGTGGGCGGCCCGAGGTAAAGGCGCTGGCGATCGGGAGCGTGGGCCCCTGCATTTTGGCGCAGGAGGCTTCAAATATCGCCGGTTTCTCCAGGGCCCTGTCAGTTCTCCCGCCCTGAATGACGGGCGGCGCCACTAGCGGCCCGGGTGGCAACGTTGCGGCAGGGTGAGTCTGGCTCTGGGTCTTGGGGTCCCTGATCCCCAGTGTAGCGGCACCAGGACCCTTGGGAGTGGCCCCTGGGTGGCTGACCTAGGGTTAGGGTTAGCCCCCAGGAGACCGTCAGGCCCAACCGCACACTGTGCGGCGAGCTGAGGTGCGGCCCGAGGTGAAGGCGCTGGGGAGCGGGAGCGTGGGCCCCAGCGTTTTGGCGTCCTGGGCCTTTGAATGTTGCCATGGCTCGGAGGGCCCTGCCCTTTCTCCTGCCCTGAATCCCCAGCAACGCCCCTAGCGGCTCCGTTGGCGGTGGGGCGGCAGGGTGAATCCCAGGCTGCGGCTCGGGGATCCCCAATCCCCGGCGTTGTGGTGCCAGGCCCCTTGGGAGGGGCTCCTCGTGGGCCGACCCAGGGTTAGAGTTAGCCCCCATAAGGCCGGCAGGCCAGATCCTCTGGCTGGGCGGTGAGAGGTGGGCGGGCCGAGGTAAAGGCGCTGGGGTGCGGGATTGTGGGCCCCTGCATTTTGGGGTGGGAGGCTTCAAATGTCGCCGGTTTCTCCAGGGCCCTGTCAGTTCTCCGGCCCTGAAGGACCGGAGGCGCCCCTCGCGGCCCGGGTGGCAGCGTTGTGGGAGGGTGAGTCTGGCTTTGGGGCTTGGGCTTCCAGAACCCTGGCGTAGTGGCACCAAAACCCTTCAGAGGGGCCCCTGGGGGGCCGACCTAGGGTTAGGGTTAGCCCCCAGGAGACCGTCAGGCCCAACCGCACACTGTGCGGCGAGCTGAGGTGCGGCCCGAGGTGAAGGCGCTGGGGAGCGGGAGCGTGGGCACCAGCGTTTTGGCACGGGGAGCCTTTGAAGGTCACCGGGGACTCAGAAGGCCCTGCCCTTCTCTCGCCCTCTATGACCCGCGGCGCCCCTAGCGGCCCAGGTGGGGACAGCGCGGCAGGGTGAGTCTGGCTCTGGGGCTCTGAGTCACCAATTCCCAGCATTGCAGAGCCAGGCCGCTTGCGATGTCCCCTCAGGGCCCACCCAGGGTTTTGGTTAGCTGCCAGGAGCCCGGCAGGCCCTATCCACCGGCTCTGAAGCAAGCGGTGGGGTGGGCCTAGGTGAGGGCGCTGGCGAGCAGGATCCTGGGAGCCAACGTTTTTGCGCGGGGAGCCTTCAAAGGTCAGCGTGGGCTCGGAGGGCCCTGCCCGATCTCTTGCCCTGATTGACCGGCGGGGCCTCTAGTGGCTCGGGTGGCTGAAGGGCAGCAGGGTGAGTGGGGCACGTGAGCTCGGGGTCCCCATCCCCAGCGTTGCGACGCCAGGCCCCTTGGGAAGGGCCCCTCGGTGGCCGACCTATGGTTAGGGTTAGCCTCCAGGAGGCCAGCAGGCCCGATACACCGCCTGTGCGTCGAGCGGAGAGTTGGGCCGAGGTGAGGGTGCTGGTGAACATGAGCCCGGGCCCAAGCCTTTTGGTTCGGGGCGCCTTCGAAGGTCGGCGGGGGTTCGAAGGGCCCTGCCCGTCCTCCCACCCTGAATGAATGGCGGCACCCCTAGCGGCCTGTATGGGTTGGGGTGGCAGCGTGCATCCGGCGCTGGGGCTTGGGGGCTCCCAATCCCTGGCGTTGCGGCGCCAGGCCCCTTAGGAAGGGACCTTCAGGGGCTGTCCTAGGGTTAGGCTTAGCTCCCAGGAGGCTGGCAGGCCCGAGTCGCTGGCTCTGCGAAGAGCGGAGGTGCGGGCCGAGTTGAGGGTGATGCAGAGCGGGAGCGTGGTCCCCAGCGTTTTGGCGCCCTGGGCCTTCGACTGTTGCCATGGCTCAAAGGGCCCTGCCCGTTCTCCTGCCCTGAATAACCAGCGGCGCCCTTAGCAGCTCCCTTGGCGGTGGAGCGGCAGGGTGAGTCCATGCTGCGGCTCGGGGATCCCCAATCCCCAGCGTTGCGGGGCCAGGCCTCTTGGGAGGGGCTCCTCGTGGGCGGACCTAGGTTTAGAGTTAGCACCCAGGAGGCCAGCAGGCCCAATCCTCTGGCTGGGCGGCGAGAGGTGGGCGGCCCGAGGTAAAGGCGCTGGCGATCGGGAGCGTGGGCCCCTGCATTTTGGCGCAGGAGGCTTCAAATATCGCCGGTTTCTCCAGGGCCCTGTCAGTTCTCCCGCCCTGAATGACGGGCGGCGCCACTAGCGGCCCGGGTGGCAACGTTGCGGCAGGGTGAGTCTGGCTCTGGGTCTTGGGGTCCCTGATCCCCAGTGTAGCGGCACCAGGACCCTTGGGAGTGGCCCCTGGGTGGCTGACCTAGGGTTAGGGTTAGCCCCCAGGAGACCGTCAGGCCCAACCGCACACTGTGCGGCGAGCTGAGGTGCGGCCCGAGGTGAAGGCGCTGGGGAGCGGGAGCGTGGGCCCCAGCGTTTTGGCGTCCTGGGCCTTTGAATGTTGCCATGGCTCGGAGGGCCCTGCCCTTTCTCCTGCCCTGAATCCCCAGCAACGCCCCTAGCGGCTCCGTTGGCGGTGGGGCGGCAGGGTGAATCCCAGGCTGCGGCTCGGGGATCCCCAATCCCCGGCGTTGTGGTGCCAGGCCCCTTGGGAGGGGCTCCTCGTGGGCCGACCCAGGGTTAGAGTTAGCCCCCATAAGGCCGGCAGGCCAGATCCTCTGGCTGGGCGGTGAGAGGTGGGCGGGCCGAGGTAAAGGCGCTGGGGTGCGGGATTGTGGGCCCCTGCATTTTGGGGTGGGAGGCTTCAAATGTCGCCGGTTTCTCCAGGGCCCTGTCAGTTCTCCGGCCCTGAAGGACCGGAGGCGCCCCTCGCGGCCCGGGTGGCAGCGTTGTGGGAGGGTGAGTCTGGCTTTGGGGCTTGGGCTTCCAGAACCCTGGCGTAGTGGCACCAAAACCCTTCAGAGGGGCCCCTGGGGGGCCGACCTAGGGTTAGGGTTAGCCCCCAGGAGACCGTCAGGCCCAACCGCACACTGTGCGGCGAGCTGAGGTGCGGCCCGAGGTGAAGGCGCTGGGGAGCGGGAGCGTGGGCACCAGCGTTTTGGCACGGGGAGCCTTTGAAGGTCACCGGGGACTCAGAAGGCCCTGCCCTTCTCTCGCCCTCTATGACCCGCGGCGCCCCTAGCGGCCCAGGTGGGGACAGCGCGGCAGGGTGAGTCTGGCTCTGGGGCTCTGAGTCACCAATTCCCAGCATTGCAGAGCCAGGCCGCTTGCGATGTCCCCTCAGGGCCCACCCAGGGTTTTGGTTAGCTGCCAGGAGCCCGGCAGGCCCTATCCACCGGCTCTGAAGCAAGCGGTGGGGTGGGCCTAGGTGAGGGCGCTGGCGAGCAGGATCCTGGGAGCCAACGTTTTTGCGCGGGGAGCCTTCAAAGGTCAGCGTGGGCTCGGAGGGCCCTGCCCGATCTCTTGCCCTGATTGACCGGCGGGGCCTCTAGTGGCTCGGGTGGCTGAAGGGCAGCAGGGTGAGTGGGGCACGTGAGCTCGGGGTCCCCATCCCCAGCGTTGCGACGCCAGGCCCCTTGGGAAGGGCCCCTCGGTGGCCGACCTATGGTTAGGGTTAGCCTCCAGGAGGCCAGCAGGCCCGATACACCGCCTGTGCGTCGAGCGGAGAGTTGGGCCGAGGTGAGGGTGCTGGTGAACATGAGCCCGGGCCCAAGCCTTTTGGTTCGGGGCGCCTTCGAAGGTCGGCGGGGGTTCGAAGGGCCCTGCCCGTCCTCCCACCCTGAATGAATGGCGGCACCCCTAGCGGCCTGTATGGGTTGGGGTGGCAGCGTGCATCCGGCGCTGGGGCTTGGGGGCTCCCAATCCCTGGCGTTGCGGCGCCAGGCCCCTTAGGAAGGGACCTTCAGGGGCTGTCCTAGGGTTAGGCTTAGCTCCCAGGAGGCTGGCAGGCCCGAGTCGCTGGCTCTGCGAAGAGCGGAGGTGCGGGCCGAGTTGAGGGTGATGCAGAGCGGGAGCGTGGTCCCCAGCGTTTTGGCGCCCTGGGCCTTCGACTGTTGCCATGGCTCAAAGGGCCCTGCCCGTTCTCCTGCCCTGAATAACCAGCGGCGCCCTTAGCAGCTCCCTTGGCGGTGGAGCGGCAGGGTGAGTCCATGCTGCGGCTCGGGGATCCCCAATCCCCAGCGTTGCGGGGCCAGGCCTCTTGGGAGGGGCTCCTCGTGGGCGGACCTAGGTTTAGAGTTAGCACCCAGGAGGCCAGCAGGCCCAATCCTCTGGCTGGGCGGCGAGAGGTGGGCGGCCCGAGGTAAAGGCGCTGGCGATCGGGAGCGTGGGCCCCTGCATTTTGGCGCAGGAGGCTTCAAATATCGCCGGTTTCTCCAGGGCCCTGTCAGTTCTCCCGCCCTGAATGACGGGCGGCGCCACTAGCGGCCCGGGTGGCAACGTTGCGGCAGGGTGAGTCTGGCTCTGGGTCTTGGGGTCCCTGATCCCCAGTGTAGCGGCACCAGGACCCTTGGGAGTGGCCCCTGGGTGGCTGACCTAGGGTTAGGGTTAGCCCCCAGGAGACCGTCAGGCCCAACCGCACACTGTGCGGCGAGCTGAGGTGCGGCCCGAGGTGAAGGCGCTGGGGAGCGGGAGCGTGGGCTCCAGCGTTTTGGCGTCCTGGGCCTTTGAATGTTGCCATGGCTCGGAGGGCCCTGCCCTTTCTCCTGCCCTGAATCCCCAGCAACGCCCCTAGCGGCTCCGTTGGCGGTGGGGCGGCAGGGTGAATCCCAGGCTGCAGCTCGGGGATCCCCAATCCCCGGCGTTGTGGTGCCAGGCCCCTTGGGAGGGGCTCCTCGTGGGCCGACCCAGGGTTAGAGTTAGCCCCCATAAGGCCGGCAGGCCAGATCCTCTGGCTGGGCGGTGAGAGGTGGGCGGGCCGAGGTAAAGGCGCTGGGGTGCGGGATTGTGGGCCCCTGCATTTTGGGGTGGGAGGCTTCAAATGTCGCCGGTTTCTCCAGGGCCCTGTCAGTTCTCCGGCCCTGAAGGACCGGAGGCGCCCCTCGCGGCCCGGGTGGCAGCGTTGTGGGAGGGTGAGTCTGGCTTTGGGGCTTGGGCTTCCAGAACCCTGGCGTAGTGGCACCAAAACCCTTCAGAGGGGCCCCTGGGGGGCCGACCTAGGGTTAGGGTTAGCCCCCAGGAGACCGTCAGGCCCAACCGCACACTGTGCGGCGAGCTGAGGTGCGGCCCGAGGTGAAGGCGCTGGGGAGCGGGAGCGTGGGCACCAGCGTGTTGGCACGGGGAGCCTTTGAAGGTCACCGGGGACTCAGAAGGCCCTGCCCTTCTCTCGCCCTCTATGACCCGCGGCGCCCCTAGCGGCCCAGGTGGGGACAGCGCGGCAGGGTGAGTCTGGCTCTGGGGCTCTGAGTCACCAATTCCCAGCATTGCAGAGCCAGGCCGCTTGCGATGTCCCCTCAGGGCCCACCCAGGGTTTTGGTTAGCTGCCAGGAGCCCGGCAGGCCCTATCCACCGGCTCTGAAGCAAGCGGTGGGGTGGGCCTAGGTGAGGGCGCTGGCGAGCAGGATCCTGGGAGCCAACGTTTTTGCGCGGGGAGCCTTCAAAGGTCAGCGTGGGCTCGGAGGGCCCTGCCCGATCTCTTGCCCTGATTGACCGGCGGGGCCTCTAGTGGCTCGGGTGGCTGAAGGGCAGCAGGGTGAGTGGGGCACGTGAGCTCGGGGTCCCCATCCCCAGCGTTGCGACGCCAGGCCCCTTGGGAAGGGCCCCTCGGTGGCCGACCTATGGTTAGGGTTAGCCTCCAGGAGGCCAGCAGGCCCGATACACCGCCTGTGCGTCGAGCGGAGAGTTGGGCCGAGGTGAGGGTGCTGGTGAACATGAGCCCGGGCCCAAGCCTTTTGGTTCGGGGCGCCTTCGAAGGTCGGCGGGGGTTCGAAGGGCCCTGCCCGTCCTCCCACCCTGAATGAATGGCGGCACCCCTAGCGGCCTGTATGGGTTGGGGTGGCAGCGTGCATCCGGCGCTGGGGCTTGGGGGCTCCCAATCCCTGGCGTTGCGGCGCCAGGCCCCTTAGGAAGGGACCTTCAGGGGCTGTCCTAGGGTTAGGCTTAGCTCCCAGGAGGCTGGCAGGCCCGAGTCGCTGGCTCTGCGAAGAGCGGAGGTGCGGGCCGAGTTGAGGGTGATGCAGAGCGGGAGCGTGGTCCCCAGCGTTTTGGCGCCCTGGGCCTTCGACTGTTGCCATGGCTCAAAGGGCCCTGCCCGTTCTCCTGCCCTGAATAACCAGCGGCGCCCTTAGCAGCTCCCTTGGCGGTGGAGCGGCAGGGTGAGTCCATGCTGCGGCTCGGGGATCCCCAATCCCCAGCGTTGCGGGGCCAGGCCTCTTGGGAGGGGCTCCTCGTGGGCGGACCTAGGTTTAGAGTTAGCACCCAGGAGGCCAGCAGGCCCAATCCTCTGGCTGGGCGGCGAGAGGTGGGCGGCCCGAGGTAAAGGCGCTGGCGATCGGGAGCGTGGGCCCCTGCATTTTGGCGCAGGAGGCTTCAAATATCGCCGGTTTCTCCAGGGCCCTGTCAGTTCTCCCGCCCTGAATGACGGGCGGCGCCACTAGCGGCCCGGGTGGCAACGTTGCGGCAGGGTGAGTCTGGCTCTGGGTCTTGGGGTCCCTGATCCCCAGTGTAGCGGCACCAGGACCCTTGGGAGTGGCCCCTGGGTGGCTGACCTAGGGTTAGGGTTAGCCCCCAGGAGACCGTCAGGCCCAACCGCACACTGTGCGGCGAGCTGAGGTGCGGCCCGAGGTGAAGACGCTGGGGAGCGGGAGCGTGGGCCCCAGCGTTTTGGCGTCCTGGGCCTTTGAATGTTGCCATGGCTCGGAGGGCCCTGCCCTTTCTCCTGCCCTGAATCCCCAGCAACGCCCCTAGCGGCTCCGTTGGCGGTGGGGCGGCAGGGTGAATCCCAGGCTGCGGCTCGGGGATCCCCAATCCCCGGCGTTGTGGTGCCAGGCCCCTTGGGAGGGGCTCCTCGTGGGCCGACCCAGGGTTAGAGTTAGCCCCCATAAGGCCGGCAGGCCAGATCCTCTGGCTGGGCGGTGAGAGGTGGGCGGGCCGAGGTAAAGGCGCTGGGGTGCGGGATTGTGGGCCCCTGCATTTTGGGGTGGGAGGCTTCAAATGTCGCAGGTTTCTCCAGGGCCCTGTCAGTTCTCCGGCCCTGAAGGACCGGAGGCGCCCCTCGCGGCCCGGGTGGCAGCGTTGTGGGAGGGTGAGTCTGGCTTTGGGGCTTGGGCTTCCAGAACCCTGGCGTAGTGGCACCAAAAGCCTTGGGAGGGGCCCCTGGGGGGCCGACCTAGGGTTAGGGTTAGCCCCCAGGAGACCGTCAGGCCCAATCGCACACTGTGCGGCGAGCTGAGGTGCGGCCCGAGGTGAAGGCGCTGGGGAGCGGGAGCGTGGGCACCAGCGTTTTGGCACGGGGAGCCTTTGAAGGTCACCGGGGACTCAGAAGGCCCTGCCCTTCTCTCGCCCTCTATGACCCGCGGCGCCCCTAGCGGCCCAGGTGGGGACAGTGCGGCAGGGTGAGTCTGGCTCTGGGGCTCTGAGTCACCAATCCCCAGCATTGCAGAGCCAGGCCGCTTGGGATGTCCCCTCAGGCCCGACCTAGGGTTTTGGTTAGCTGCCAGGAGCACGGCAGGCCCTATCCACCGGCTCTGAAGCAAGCGGTGGGGTTGGCCGAGGTGAGGGCGCTGGCGAGCAGGATCCTGGGAGCCAACGTTTTTTGTGGGGAGCCTTCAAAGGTCAGCGTGGGCTCGGAGGGCCCTGCCCGATCTCTTGCCCTGATTGACTGGCGGGGCCTCTAGTGGCTCGGGTGGCTGAAGGGCAGCAGGGTGAGTGGGGCACGTGAGCTCGGGGTCCCCATCCCCAGCGTTGCGACGCCAGGCCCCTTGGGAAGGGCCCCTCGGTGGCCGACCTATGGTTAGGGTTAGCCTCCAGGAGGCCAGCAGGCCCGATACACCGCCTGTGCGTCGAGCGGAGAGTTGGGCCGAGGTGAGGGTGCTGGTGAACATGAGCCCGGGCCCAAGCCTTTTGGTTCGGGGCGCCTTCGAAGGTCGGCGGGGGTTCGAAGGGCCCTGCCCGTCCTCCCACCCTGAATGAATGGCGGCACCCCTAGCGGCCTGTATGGGTTGGGGTGGCAGCGTGCATCCGGCGCTGGGGCTTGGGGGCTCCCAATCCCTGGCGTTGCGGCGCCAGGCCCCTTAGGAAGGGACCTTCAGGGGCTGTCCTAGGGTTAGGCTTAGCTCCCAGGAGGCTGGCAGGCCCGAGTCGCTGGCTCTGCGAAGAGCGGAGGTGCGGGCCGAGTTGAGGGTGATGCAGAGCGGGAGCATGGTCCCCAGCGTTTTGGCGCCCTGGGCCTTCGACTGTTGCCATGGCTCAAAGGGCCCTGCCCGTTCTCCTGCCCTGAATAACCAGCGGCGCCCTTAGCAGCTCCCTTGGCGGTGGAGCGGCAGGGTGAGTCCATGCTGCGGCTCGGGGATCCCCAATCCCCAGCGTTGCGGGGCCAGGCCTCTTGGGAGGGGCTCCTCGTGGGCGGACCTAGGTTTAGAGTTAGCACCCAGGAGGCCAGCAGGCCCAATCCTCTGGCTGGGCGGCGAGAGGTGGGCGGCCCGAGGTAAAGGCGCTGGCGATCGGGAGCGTGGGCCCCTGCATTTTGGCGCAGGAGGCTTCAAATATCGCCGGTTTCTCCAGGGCCCTGTCAGTTCTCCCGCCCTGAATGACGGGCGGCGCCACTAGCGGCCCGGGTGGCAACGTTGCGGCAGGGTGAGTCTGGCTCTGGGTCTTGGGGTCCCTGATCCCCAGTGTAGCGGCACCAGGACCCTTGGGAGTGGCCCCTGGGTGGCTGACCTAGGGTTAGGGTTAGCCCCCAGGAGACCGTCAGGCCCAACCGCACACTGTGCGGCGAGCTGAGGTGCGGCCCGAGGTGAAGGCGCTGGGGAGCGGGAGCGTGGGCCCCAGCGTTTTGGCGTCCTGGGCCTTTGAATGTTGCCATGGCTCGGAGGGCCCTGCCCTTTCTCCTGCCCTGAATCCCCAGCAACGCCCCTAGCGGCTCCGTTGGCGGTGGGGCGGCAGGGTGAATCCCAGGCTGCGGCTCGGGGATCCCCAATCCCCGGCGTTGTGGTGCCAGGCCCCTTGGGAGGGGCTCCTCGTGGGCCGACCCAGGGTTAGAGTTAGCCCCCATAAGGCCGGCAGGCCAGATCCTCTGGCTGGGCGGTGAGAGGTGGGCGGGCCGAGGTAAAGGCGCTGGGGTGCGGGATTGTGGGCCCCTGCATTTTGGGGTGGGAGGCTTCAAATGTCGCCGGTTTCTCCAGGGCCCTGTCAGTTCTCCGGCCCTGAAGGACCGGAGGCGCCCCTCGCGGCCCGGGTGGCAGCGTTGTGGGAGGGTGAGTCTGGCTTTGGGGCTTGGGCTTCCAGAACCCTGGCGTAGTGGCACCAAAACCCTTCAGAGGGGCCCCTGGGGGGCCGACCTAGGGTTAGGGTTAGCCCCCAGGAGACCGTCAGGCCCAACCGCACACTGTGCGGCGAGCTGAGGTGCGGCCCGAGGTGAAGGCGCTGGGGAGCGGGAGCGTGGGCACCAGCGTTTTGGCACGGGGAGCCTTTGAAGGTCACCGGGGACTCAGAAGGCCCTGCCCTTCTCTCGCCCTCTATGACCCGCGGCGCCCCTAGCGGCCCAGGTGGGGACAGCGCGGCAGGGTGAGTCTGGCTCTGGGGCTCTGAGTCACCAATTCCCAGCATTGCAGAGCCAGGCCGCTTGCGATGTCCCCTCAGGGCCCACCCAGGGTTTTGGTTAGCTGCCAGGAGCCCGGCAGGCCCTATCCACCGGCTCTGAAGCAAGCGGTGGGGTGGGCCTAGGTGAGGGCGCTGGCGAGCAGGATCCTGGGAGCCAACGTTTTTGCGCGGGGAGCCTTCAAAGGTCAGCGTGGGCTCGGAGGGCCCTGCCCGATCTCTTGCCCTGATTGACCGGCGGGGCCTCTAGTGGCTCGGGTGGCTGAAGGGCAGCAGGGTGAGTGGGGCACGTGAGCTCGGGGTCCCCATCCCCAGCGTTGCGACGCCAGGCCCCTTGGGAAGGGCCCCTCGGTGGCCGACCTATGGTTAGGGTTAGCCTCCAGGAGGCCAGCAGGCCCGATACACCGCCTGTGCGTCGAGCGGAGAGTTGGGCCGAGGTGAGGGTGCTGGTGAACATGAGCCCGGGCCCAAGCCTTTTGGTTCGGGGCGCCTTCGAAGGTCGGCGGGGGTTCGAAGGGCCCTGCCCGTCCTCCCACCCTGAATGAATGGCGGCACCCCTAGCGGCCTGTATGGGTTGGGGTGGCAGCGTGCATCCGGCGCTGGGGCTTGGGGGCTCCCAATCCCTGGCGTTGCGGCGCCAGGCCCCTTAGGAAGGGACCTTCAGGGGCTGTCCTAGGGTTAGGCTTAGCTCCCAGGAGGCTGGCAGGCCCGAGTCGCTGGCTCTGCGAAGAGCGGAGGTGCGGGCCGAGTTGAGGGTGATGCAGAGCGGGAGCGTGGTCCCCAGCGTTTTGGCGCCCTGGGCCTTCGACTGTTGCCATGGCTCAAAGGGCCCTGCCCGTTCTCCTGCCCTGAATAACCAGCGGCGCCCTTAGCAGCTCCCTTGGCGGTGGAGCGGCAGGGTGAGTCCATGCTGCGGCTCGGGGATCCCCAATCCCCAGCGTTGCGGGGCCAGGCCTCTTGGGAGGGGCTCCTCGTGGGCGGACCTAGGTTTAGAGTTAGCACCCAGGAGGCCAGCAGGCCCAATCCTCTGGCTGGGCGGCGAGAGGTGGGCGGCCCGAGGTAAAGGCGCTGGCGATCGGGAGCGTGGGCCCCTGCATTTTGGCGCAGGAGGCTTCAAATATCGCCGGTTTCTCCAGGGCCCTGTCAGTTCTCCCGCCCTGAATGACGGGCGGCGCCACTAGCGGCCCGGGTGGCAACGTTGCGGCAGGGTGAGTCTGGCTCTGGGTCTTGGGGTCCCTGATCCCCAGTGTAGCGGCACCAGGACCCTTGGGAGTGGCCCCTGGGTGGCTGACCTAGGGTTAGGGTTAGCCCCCAGGAGACCGTCAGGCCCAACCGCACACTGTGCGGCGAGCTGAGGTGCGGCCCGAGGTGAAGGCGCTGGGGAGCGGGAGCGTGGGCCCCAGCGTTTTGGCGTCCTGGGCCTTTGAATGTTGCCATGGCTCGGAGGGCCCTGCCCTTTCTCCTGCCCTGAATCCCCAGCAACGCCCCTAGCGTCTCCGTTGGCGGTGGGGCGGCAGGGTGAATCCCAGGCTGCGGCTCGGGGATCCCCAATCCCCGGCGTTGTGGTGCCAGGCCCCTTGGGAGGGGCTCCTCGTGGGCCGACCCAGGGTTAGAGTTAGCCCCCATAAGGCCGGCAGGCCAGATCCTCTGGCTGGGCGGTGAGAGGTGGGCGGGCCGAGGTAAAGGCGCTGGGGTGCGGGATTGTGGGCCCCTGCATTTTGGGGTGGGAGGCTTCAAATGTCGCCGGTTTCTCCAGGGCCCTGTCAGTTCTCCGGCCCTGAAGGACCGGAGGCGCCCCTCGCGGCCCGGGTGGCAGCGTTGTGGGAGGGTGAGTCTGGCTTTGGGGCTTGGGCTTCCAGAACCCTGGCGTAGTGGCACCAAAACCCTTCAGAGGGGCCCCTGGGGGGCCGACCTAGGGTTAGGGTTAGCCCCCAGGAGACCGTCAGGCCCAACCGCACACTGTGCGGCGAGCTGAGGTGCGGCCCGAGGTGAAGGCGCTGGGGAGCGGGAGCGTGGGCACCAGCGTTTTGGCACGGGGAGCCTTTGAAGGTCACCGGGGACTCAGAAGGCCCTGCCCTTCTCTCGCCCTCTATGACCCGCGGCGCCCCTAGCGGCCCAGGTGGGGACAGCGCGGCAGGGTGAGTCTGGCTCTGGGGCTCTGAGTCACCAATTCCCAGCATTGCAGAGCCAGGCCGCTTGCGATGTCCCCTCAGGGCCCACCCAGGGTTTTGGTTAGCTGCCAGGAGCCCGGCAGGCCCTATCCACCGGCTCTGAAGCAAGCGGTGGGGTGGGCCTAGGTGAGGGCGCTGGCGAGCAGGATCCTGGGAGCCAACGTTTTTGCGCGGGGAGCCTTCAAAGGTCAGCGTGGGCTCGGAGGGCCCTGCCCGATCTCTTGCCCTGATTGACCGGCGGGGCCTCTAGTGGCTCGGGTGGCTGAAGGGCAGCAGGGTGAGTGGGGCACGTGAGCTCGGGGTCCCCATCCCCAGCGTTGCGACGCCAGGCCCCTTGGGAAGGGCCCCTCGGTGGCCGACCTATGGTTAGGGTTAGCCTCCAGGAGGCCAGCAGGCCCGATACACCGCCTGTGCGTCGAGCGGAGAGTTGGGCCGAGGTGAGGGTGCTGGTGAACATGAGCCCGGGCCCAAGCCTTTTGGTTCGGGGCGCCTTCGAAGGTCGGCGGGGGTTCGAAGGGCCCTGCCCGTCCTCCCACCCTGAATGAATGGCGGCACCCCTAGCGGCCTGTATGGGTTGGGGTGGCAGCGTGCATCCGGCGCTGGGGCTTGGGGGCTCCCAATCCCTGGCGTTGCGGCGCCAGGCCCCTTAGGAAGGGACCTTCAGGGGCTGTCCTAGGGTTAGGCTTAGCTCCCAGGAGGCTGGCAGGCCCGAGTCGCTGGCTCTGCGAAGAGCGGAGGTGCGGGCCGAGTTGAGGGTGATGCAGAGCGGGAGCGTGGTCCCCAGCGTTTTGGCGCCCTGGGCCTTCGACTGTTGCCATGGCTCAAAGGGCCCTGCCCGTTCTCCTGCCCTGAATAACCAGCGGCGCCCTTAGCAGCTCCCTTGGCGGTGGAGCGGCAGGGTGAGTCCATGCTGCGGCTCGGGGATCCCCAATCCCCAGCGTTGCGGGGCCAGGCCTCTTGGGAGGGGCTCCTCGTGGGCGGACCTAGGTTTAGAGTTAGCACCCAGGAGGCCAGCAGGCCCAATCCTCTGGCTGGGCGGCGAGAGGTGGGCGGCCCGAGGTAAAGGCGCTGGCGATCGGGAGCGTGGGCCCCTGCATTTTGGCGCAGGAGGCTTCAAATATCGCCGGTTTCTCCAGGGCCCTGTCAGTTCTCCCGCCCTGAATGACGGGCGGCGCCACTAGCGGCCCGGGTGGCAACGTTGCGGCAGGGTGAGTCTGGCTCTGGGTCTTGGGGTCCCTGATCCCCAGTGTAGCGGCACCAGGACCCTTGGGAGTGGCCCCTGGGTGGCTGACCTAGGGTTAGGGTTAGCCCCCAGGAGACCGTCAGGCCCAACCGCACACTGTGCGGCGAGCTGAGGTGCGGCCCGAGGTGAAGGCGCTGGGGAGCGGGAGCGTGGGCTCCAGCGTTTTGGCGTCCTGGGCCTTTGAATGTTGCCATGGCTCGGAGGGCCCTGCCCTTTCTCCTGCCCTGAATCCCCAGCAACGCCCCTAGCGGCTCCGTTGGCGGTGGGGCGGCAGGGTGAATCCCAGGCTGCAGCTCGGGGATCCCCAATCCCCGGCGTTGTGGTGCCAGGCCCCTTGGGAGGGGCTCCTCGTGGGCCGACCCAGGGTTAGAGTTAGCCCCCATAAGGCCGGCAGGCCAGATCCTCTGGCTGGGCGGTGAGAGGTGGGCGGGCCGAGGTAAAGGCGCTGGGGTGCGGGATTGTGGGCCCCTGCATTTTGGGGTGGGAGGCTTCAAATGTCGCCGGTTTCTCCAGGGCCCTGTCAGTTCTCCGGCCCTGAAGGACCGGAGGCGCCCCTCGCGGCCCGGGTGGCAGCGTTGTGGGAGGGTGAGTCTGGCTTTGGGGCTTGGGCTTCCAGAACCCTGGCGTAGTGGCACCAAAACCCTTCAGAGGGGCCCCTGGGGGGCCGACCTAGGGTTAGGGTTAGCCCCCAGGAGACCGTCAGGCCCAACCGCACACTGTGCGGCGAGCTGAGGTGCGGCCCGAGGTGAAGGCGCTGGGGAGCGGGAGCGTGGGCACCAGCGTGTTGGCACGGGGAGCCTTTGAAGGTCACCGGGGACTCAGAAGGCCCTGCCCTTCTCTCGCCCTCTATGACCCGCGGCGCCCCTAGCGGCCCAGGTGGGGACAGCGCGGCAGGGTGAGTCTGGCTCTGGGGCTCTGAGTCACCAATTCCCAGCATTGCAGAGCCAGGCCGCTTGCGATGTCCCCTCAGGGCCCACCCAGGGTTTTGGTTAGCTGCCAGGAGCCCGGCAGGCCCTATCCACCGGCTCTGAAGCAAGCGGTGGGGTGGGCCTAGGTGAGGGCGCTGGCGAGCAGGATCCTGGGAGCCAACGTTTTTGCGCGGGGAGCCTTCAAAGGTCAGCGTGGGCTCGGAGGGCCCTGCCCGATCTCTTGCCCTGATTGACCGGCGGGGCCTCTAGTGGCTCGGGTGGCTGAAGGGCAGCAGGGTGAGTGGGGCACGTGAGCTCGGGGTCCCCATCCCCAGCGTTGCGACGCCAGGCCCCTTGGGAAGGGCCCCTCGGTGGCCGACCTATGGTTAGGGTTAGCCTCCAGGAGGCCAGCAGGCCCGATACACCGCCTGTGCGTCGAGCGGAGAGTTGGGCCGAGGTGAGGGTGCTGGTGAACATGAGCCCGGGCCCAAGCCTTTTGGTTCGGGGCGCCTTCGAAGGTCGGCGGGGGTTCGAAGGGCCCTGCCCGTCCTCCCACCCTGAATGAATGGCGGCACCCCTAGCGGCCTGTATGGGTTGGGGTGGCAGCGTGCATCCGGCGCTGGGGCTTGGGGGCTCCCAATCCCTGGCGTTGCGGCGCCAGGCCCCTTAGGAAGGGACCTTCAGGGGCTGTCCTAGGGTTAGGCTTAGCTCCCAGGAGGCTGGCAGGCCCGAGTCGCTGGCTCTGCGAAGAGCGGAGGTGCGGGCCGAGTTGAGGGTGATGCAGAGCGGGAGCGTGGTCCCCAGCGTTTTGGCGCCCTGGGCCTTCGACTGTTGCCATGGCTCAAAGGGCCCTGCCCGTTCTCCTGCCCTGAATAACCAGCGGCGCCCTTAGCAGCTCCCTTGGCGGTGGAGCGGCAGGGTGAGTCCATGCTGCGGCTCGGGGATCCCCAATCCCCAGCGTTGCGGGGCCAGGCCTCTTGGG
This sequence comes from Ursus americanus, assembly GCF_024610735.1. Lineage (NCBI taxonomy): Eukaryota > Metazoa > Chordata > Mammalia > Carnivora > Ursidae > Ursus > Ursus americanus. The sequence goes on along the minus strand of NW_028273728.1, from coordinate 63,733 downwards.
AGGGGCTCCTCGTGGGCGGACCTAGGTTTAGAGTTAGCACCCAGGAGGCCAGCAGGCCCAATCCTCTGGCTGGGCGGCGAGAGGTGGGCGGCCCGAGGTAAAGGCGCTGGCGATCGGGAGCGTGGGCCCCTGCATTTTGGCGCAGGAGGCTTCAAATATCGCCGGTTTCTCCAGGGCCCTGTCAGTTCTCCCGCCCTGAATGACGGGCGGCGCCACTAGCGGCCCGGGTGGCAACGTTGCGGCAGGGTGAGTCTGGCTCTGGGTCTTGGGGTCCCTGATCCCCAGTGTAGCGGCACCAGGACCCTTGGGAGTGGCCCCTGGGTGGCTGACCTAGGGTTAGGGTTAGCCCCCAGGAGACCGTCAGGCCCAACCGCACACTGTGCGGCGAGCTGAGGTGCGGCCCGAGGTGAAGGCGCTGGGGAGCGGGAGCGTGGGCTCCAGCGTTTTGGCGTCCTGGGCCTTTGAATGTTGCCATGGCTCGGAGGGCCCTGCCCTTTCTCCTGCCCTGAATCCCCAGCAACGCCCCTAGCGGCTCCGTTGGCGGTGGGGCGGCAGGGTGAATCCCAGGCTGCAGCTCGGGGATCCCCAATCCCCGGCGTTGTGGTGCCAGGCCCCTTGGGAGGGGCTCCTCGTGGGCCGACCCAGGGTTAGAGTTAGCCCCCATAAGGCCGGCAGGCCAGATCCTCTGGCTGGGCGGTGAGAGGTGGGCGGGCCGAGGTAAAGGCGCTGGGGTGCGGGATTGTGGGCCCCTGCATTTTGGGGTGGGAGGCTTCAAATGTCGCCGGTTTCTCCAGGGCCCTGTCAGTTCTCCGGCCCTGAAGGACCGGAGGCGCCCCTCGCGGCCCGGGTGGCAGCGTTGTGGGAGGGTGAGTCTGGCTTTGGGGCTTGGGCTTCCAGAACCCTGGCGTAGTGGCACCAAAACCCTTCAGAGGGGCCCCTGGGGGGCCGACCTAGGGTTAGGGTTAGCCCCCAGGAGACCGTCAGGCCCAACCGCACACTGTGCGGCGAGCTGAGGTGCGGCCCGAGGTGAAGGCGCTGGGGAGCGGGAGCGTGGGCACCAGCGTGTTGGCACGGGGAGCCTTTGAAGGTCACCGGGGACTCAGAAGGCCCTGCCCTTCTCTCGCCCTCTATGACCCGCGGCGCCCCTAGCGGCCCAGGTGGGGACAGCGCGGCAGGGTGAGTCTGGCTCTGGGGCTCTGAGTCACCAATTCCCAGCATTGCAGAGCCAGGCCGCTTGCGATGTCCCCTCAGGGCCCACCCAGGGTTTTGGTTAGCTGCCAGGAGCCCGGCAGGCCCTATCCACCGGCTCTGAAGCAAGCGGTGGGGTGGGCCTAGGTGAGGGCGCTGGCGAGCAGGATCCTGGGAGCCAACGTTTTTGCGCGGGGAGCCTTCAAAGGTCAGCGTGGGCTCGGAGGGCCCTGCCCGATCTCTTGCCCTGATTGACCGGCGGGGCCTCTAGTGGCTCGGGTGGCTGAAGGGCAGCAGGGTGAGTGGGGCACGTGAGCTCGGGGTCCCCATCCCCAGCGTTGCGACGCCAGGCCCCTTGGGAAGGGCCCCTCGGTGGCCGACCTATGGTTAGGGTTAGCCTCCAGGAGGCCAGCAGGCCCGATACACCGCCTGTGCGTCGAGCGGAGAGTTGGGCCGAGGTGAGGGTGCTGGTGAACATGAGCCCGGGCCCAAGCCTTTTGGTTCGGGGCGCCTTCGAAGGTCGGCGGGGGTTCGAAGGGCCCTGCCCGTCCTCCCACCCTGAATGAATGGCGGCACCCCTAGCGGCCTGTATGGGTTGGGGTGGCAGCGTGCATCCGGCGCTGGGGCTTGGGGGCTCCCAATCCCTGGCGTTGCGGCGCCAGGCCCCTTAGGAAGGGACCTTCAGGGGCTGTCCTAGGGTTAGGCTTAGCTCCCAGGAGGCTGGCAGGCCCGAGTCGCTGGCTCTGCGAAGAGCGGAGGTGCGGGCCGAGTTGAGGGTGATGCAGAGCGGGAGCGTGGTCCCCAGCGTTTTGGCGCCCTGGGCCTTCGACTGTTGCCATGGCTCAAAGGGCCCTGCCCGTTCTCCTGCCCTGAATAACCAGCGGCGCCCTTAGCAGCTCCCTTGGCGGTGGAGCGGCAGGGTGAGTCCATGCTGCGGCTCGGGGATCCCCAATCCCCAGCGTTGCGGGGCCAGGCCTCTTGGGAGGGGCTCCTCGTGGGCGGACCTAGGTTTAGAGTTAGCACCCAGGAGGCCAGCAGGCCCAATCCTCTGGCTGGGCGGCGAGAGGTGGGCGGCCCGAGGTAAAGGCGCTGGCGATCGGGAGCGTGGGCCCCTGCATTTTGGCGCAGGAGGCTTCAAATATCGCCGGTTTCTCCAGGGCCCTGTCAGTTCTCCCGCCCTGAATGACGGGCGGCGCCACTAGCGGCCCGGGTGGCAACGTTGCGGCAGGGTGAGTCTGGCTCTGGGTCTTGGGGTCCCTGATCCCCAGTGTAGCGGCACCAGGACCCTTGGGAGTGGCCCCTGGGTGGCTGACCTAGGGTTAGGGTTAGCCCCCAGGAGACCGTCAGGCCCAACCGCACACTGTGCGGCGAGCTGAGGTGCGGCCCGAGGTGAAGGCGCTGGGGAGCGGGAGCGTGGGCCCCAGCGTTTTGGCGTCCTGGGCCTTTGAATGTTGCCATGGCTCGGAGGGCCCTGCCCTTTCTCCTGCCCTGAATCCCCAGCAACGCCCCTAGCGGCTCCGTTGGCGGTGGGGCGGCAGGGTGAATCCCAGGCTGCAGCTCGGGGATCCCCAATCCCCGGCGTTGTGGTGCCAGGCCCCTTGGGAGGGGCTCCTCGTGGGCCGACCCAGGGTTAGAGTTAGCCCCCATAAGGCCGGCAGGCCAGATCCTCTGGCTGGGCGGTGAGAGGTGGGCGGGCCGAGGTAAAGGCGCTGGGGTGCGGGATTGTGGGCCCCTGCATTTTGGGGTGGGAGGTTTCAAATGTCGCCGGTTTCTCCAGGGCCCTGTCAGTTCTCCGGCCCTGAAGGACCGGAGGCGCCCCTCGCGGCCCGGGTGGCAGCGTTGTGGGAGGGTGAGTCTGGCTTTGGGGCTTGGGCTTCCAGAACCCTGGCGTAGTGGCACCAAAACCCTTCAGAGGGGCCCCTGGGGGGCCGACCTAGGGTTAGGGTTAGCCCCCAGGAGACCGTCAGGCCCAACCGCACACTGTGCGGCGAGCTGAGGTGCGGCCCGAGGTGAAGGCGCTGGGGAGCGGGAGCGTGGGCACCAGCGTGTTGGCACGGGGAGCCTTTGAAGGTCACCGGGGACTCAGAAGGCCCTGCCCTTCTCTCGCCCTCTATGACCCGCGGCGCCCCTAGCGGCCCAGGTGGGGACAGCGCGGCAGGGTGAGTCTGGCTCTGGGGCTCTGAGTCACCAATTCCCAGCATTGCAGAGCCAGGCCGCTTGCGATGTCCCCTCAGGGCCCACCCAGGGTTTTGGTTAGCTGCCAGGAGCCCGGCAGGCCCTATCCACCGGCTCTGAAGCAAGCGGTGGGGTGGGCCTAGGTGAGGGCGCTGGCGAGCAGGATCCTGGGAGCCAACGTTTTTGCGCGGGGAGCCTTCAAAGGTCAGCGTGGGCTCGGAGGGCCCTGCCCGATCTCTTGCCCTGATTGACCGGCGGGGCCTCTAGTGGCTCGGGTGGCTGAAGGGCAGCAGGGTGAGTGGGGCACGTGAGCTCGGGGTCCCCATCCCCAGCGTTGCGACGCCAGGCCCCTTGGGAAGGGCCCCTCGGTGGCCGACCTATGGTTAGGGTTAGCCTCCAGGAGGCCAGCAGGCCCGATACACCGCCTGTGCGTCGAGCGGAGAGTTGGGCCGAGGTGAGGGTGCTGGTGAACATGAGCCCGGGCCCAAGCCTTTTGGTTCGGGGCGCCTTCGAAGGTCGGCGGGGGTTCGAAGGGCCCTGCCCGTCCTCCCACCCTGAATGAATGGCGGCACCCCTAGCGGCCTGTATGGGTTGGGGTGGCAGCGTGCATCCGGCGCTGGGGCTTGGGGGCTCCCAATCCCTGGCGTTGCGGCGCCAGGCCCCTTAGGAAGGGACCTTCAGGGGCTGTCCTAGGGTTAGGCTTAGCTCCCAGGAGGCTGGCAGGCCCGAGTCGCTGGCTCTGCGAAGAGCGGAGGTGCGGGCCGAGTTGAGGGTGATGCAGAGCGGGAGCGTGGTCCCCAGCGTTTTGGCGCCCTGGGCCTTCGACTGTTGCCATGGCTCAAAGGGCCCTGCCCGTTCTCCTGCCCTGAATAACCAGCGGCGCCCTTAGCAGCTCCCTTGGCGGTGGAGCGGCAGGGTGAGTCCATGCTGCGGCTCGGGGATCCCCAATCCCCAGCGTTGCGGGGCCAGGCCTCTTGGGAGGGGCTCCTCGTGGGCGGACCTAGGTTTAGAGTTAGCACCCAGGAGGCCAGCAGGCCCAATCCTCTGGCTGGGCGGCGAGAGGTGGGCGGCCCGAGGTAAAGGCGCTGGCGATCGGGAGCGTGGGCCCCTGCATTTTGGCGCAGGAGGCTTCAAATATCGCCGGTTTCTCCAGGGCCCTGTCAGTTCTCCCGCCCTGAATGACGGGCGGCGCCACTAGCGGCCCGGGTGGCAACGTTGCGGCAGGGTGAGTCTGGCTCTGGGTCTTGGGGTCCCTGATCCCCAGTGTAGCGGCACCAGGACCCTTGGGAGTGGCCCCTGGGTGGCTGACCTAGGGTTAGGGTTAGCCCCCAGGAGACCGTCAGGCCCAACCGCACACTGTGCGGCGAGCTGAGGTGCGGCCCGAGGTGAAGGCGCTGGGGAGCGGGAGCGTGGGCCCCAGCGTTTTGGCGTCCTGGGCCTTTGAATGTTGCCATGGCTCGGAGGGCCCTGCCCTTTCTCCTGCCCTGAATCCCCAGCAACGCCCCTAGCGGCTCCGTTGGCGGTGGGGCGGCAGGGTGAATCCCAGGCTGCAGCTCGGGGATCCCCAATCCCCGGCGTTGTGGTGCCAGGCCCCTTGGGAGGGGCTCCTCGTGGGCCGACCCAGGGTTAGAGTTAGCCCCCATAAGGCCGGCAGGCCAGATCCTCTGGCTGGGCGGTGAGAGGTGGGCGGGCCGAGGTAAAGGCGCTGGGGTGCGGGATTGTGGGCCCCTGCATTTTGGGGTGGGAGGCTTCAAATGTCGCCGGTTTCTCCAGGGCCCTGTCAGTTCTCCGGCCCTGAAGGACCGGAGGCGCCCCTCGCGGCCCGGGTGGCAGCGTTGTGGGAGGGTGAGTCTGGCTTTGGGGCTTGGGCTTCCAGAACCCTGGCGTAGTGGCACCAAAACCCTTCAGAGGGGCCCCTGGGGGGCCGACCTAGGGTTAGGGTTAGCCCCCAGGAGACCGTCAGGCCCAACCGCACACTGTGCGGCGAGCTGAGGTGCGGCCCGAGGTGAAGGCGCTGGGGAGCGGGAGCGTGGGCACCAGCGTGTTGGCACGGGGAGCCTTTGAAGGTCACCGGGGACTCAGAAGGCCCTGCCCTTCTCTCGCCCTCTATGACCCGCGGCGCCCCTAGCGGCCCAGGTGGGGACAGCGCGGCAGGGTGAGTCTGGCTCTGGGGCTCTGAGTCACCAATTCCCAGCATTGCAGAGCCAGGCCGCTTGCGATGTCCCCTCAGGGCCCACCCAGGGTTTTGGTTAGCTGCCAGGAGCCCGGCAGGCCCTATCCACCGGCTCTGAAGCAAGCGGTGGGGTGGGCCTAGGTGAGGGCGCTGGCGAGCAGGATCCTGGGAGCCAACGTTTTTGCGCGGGGAGCCTTCAAAGGTCAGCGTGGGCTCGGAGGGCCCTGCCCGATCTCTTGCCCTGATTGACCGGCGGGGCCTCTAGTGGCTCGGGTGGCTGAAGGGCAGCAGGGTGAGTGGGGCACGTGAGCTCGGGGTCCCCATCCCCAGCGTTGCGACGCCAGGCCCCTTGGGAAGGGCCCCTCGGTGGCCGACCTATGGTTAGGGTTAGCCTCCAGGAGGCCAGCAGGCCCGATACACCGCCTGTGCGTCGAGCGGAGAGTTGGGCCGAGGTGAGGGTGCTGGTGAACATGAGCCCGGGCCCAAGCCTTTTGGTTCGGGGCGCCTTCGAAGGTCGGCGGGGGTTCGAAGGGCCCTGCCCGTCCTCCCACCCTGAATGAATGGCGGCACCCCTAGCGGCCTGTATGGGTTGGGGTGGCAGCGTGCATCCGGCGCTGGGGCTTGGGGGCTCCCAATCCCTGGCGTTGCGGCGCCAGGCCCCTTAGGAAGGGACCTTCAGGGGCTGTCCTAGGGTTAGGCTTAGCTCCCAGGAGGCTGGCAGGCCCGAGTCGCTGGCTCTGCGAAGAGCGGAGGTGCGGGCCGAGTTGAGGGTGATGCAGAGCGGGAGCGTGGTCCCCAGCGTTTTGGCGCCCTGGGCCTTCGACTGTTGCCATGGCTCAAAGGGCCCTGCCCGTTCTCCTGCCCTGAATAACCAGCGGCGCCCTTAGCAGCTCCCTTGGCGGTGGAGCGGCAGGGTGAGTCCATGCTGCGGCTCGGGGATCCCCAATCCCCAGCGTTGCGGGGCCAGGCCTCTTGGGAGGGGCTCCTCGTGGGCGGACCTAGGTTTAGAGTTAGCACCCAGGAGGCCAGCAGGCCCAATCCTCTGGCTGGGCGGCGAGAGGTGGGCGGCCCGAGGTAAAGGCGCTGGCGATCGGGAGCGTGGGCCCCTGCATTTTGGCGCAGGAGGCTTCAAATATCGCCGGTTTCTCCAGGGCCCTGTCAGTTCTCCCGCCCTGAATGACGGGCGGCGCCACTAGCGGCCCGGGTGGCAACGTTGCGGCAGGGTGAGTCTGGCTCTGGGTCTTGGGGTCCCTGATCCCCAGTGTAGCGGCACCAGGACCCTTGGGAGTGGCCCCTGGGTGGCTGACCTAGGGTTAGGGTTAGCCCCCAGGAGACCGTCAGGCCCAACCGCACACTGTGCGGCGAGCTGAGGTGCGGCCCGAGGTGAAGGCGCTGGGGAGCGGGAGCGTGGGCCCCAGCGTTTTGGCGTCCTGGGCCTTTGAATGTTGCCATGGCTCGGAGGGCCCTGCCCTTTCTCCTGCCCTGAATCCCCAGCAACGCCCCTAGCGGCTCCGTTGGCGGTGGGGCGGCAGGGTGAATCCCAGGCTGCAGCTCGGGGATCCCCAATCCCCGGCGTTGTGGTGCCAGGCCCCTTGGGAGGGGCTCCTCGTGGGCCGACCCAGGGTTAGAGTTAGCCCCCATAAGGCCGGCAGGCCAGATCCTCTGGCTGGGCGGTGAGAGGTGGGCGGGCCGAGGTAAAGGCGCTGGGGTGCGGGATTGTGGGCCCCTGCATTTTGGGGTGGGAGGCTTCAAATGTCGCCGGTTTCTCCAGGGCCCTGTCAGTTCTCCGGCCCTGAAGGACCGGAGGCGCCCCTCGCGGCCCGGGTGGCAGCGTTGTGGGAGGGTGAGTCTGGCTTTGGGGCTTGGGCTTCCAGAACCCTGGCGTAGTGGCACCAAAACCCTTCAGAGGGGCCCCTGGGGGGCCGACCTAGGGTTAGGGTTAGCCCCCAGGAGACCGTCAGGCCCAACCGCACACTGTGCGGCGAGCTGAGGTGCGGCCCGAGGTGAAGGCGCTGGGGAGCGGGAGCGTGGGCACCAGCGTGTTGGCACGGGGAGCCTTTGAAGGTCACCGGGGACTCAGAAGGCCCTGCCCTTCTCTCGCCCTCTATGACCCGCGGCGCCCCTAGCGGCCCAGGTGGGGACAGCGCGGCAGGGTGAGTCTGGCTCTGGGGCTCTGAGTCACCAATTCCCAGCATTGCAGAGCCAGGCCGCTTGCGATGTCCCCTCAGGGCCCACCCAGGGTTTTGGTTAGCTGCCAGGAGCCCGGCAGGCCCTATCCACCGGCTCTGAAGCAAGCGGTGGGGTGGGCCTAGGTGAGGGCGCTGGCGAGCAGGATCCTGGGAGCCAACGTTTTTGCGCGGGGAGCCTTCAAAGGTCAGCGTGGGCTCGGAGGGCCCTGCCCGATCTCTTGCCCTGATTGACCGGCGGGGCCTCTAGTGGCTCGGGTGGCTGAAGGGCAGCAGGGTGAGTGGGGCACGTGAGCTCGGGGTCCCCATCCCCAGCGTTGCGACGCCAGGCCCCTTGGGAAGGGCCCCTCGGTGGCCGACCTATGGTTAGGGTTAGCCTCCAGGAGGCCAGCAGGCCCGATACACCGCCTGTGCATCGAGCGGAGAGTTGGGCCGAGGTGAGGGTGCTGGTGAACATGAGCCCGGGCCCAAGCCTTTTGGTTCGGGGCGCCTTCGAAGGTCGGCGGGGGTTCGAAGGGCCCTGCCCGTCCTCCCACCCTGAATGAATGGCGGCACCCCTAGCGGCCTGTATGGGTTGGGGTGGCAGCGTGCATCCGGCGCTGGGGCTTGGGGGCTCCCAATCCCTGGCGTTGCGGCGCCAGGCCCCTTAGGAAGGGACCTTCAGGGGCTGTCCTAGGGTTAGGCTTAGCTCCCAGGAGGCTGGCAGGCCCGAGTCGCTGGCTCTGCGAAGAGCGGAGGTGCGGGCCGAGTTGAGGGTGATGCAGAGCGGGAGCGTGGTCCCCAGCGTTTTGGCGCCCTGGGCCTTCGACTGTTGCCATGGCTCAAAGGGCCCTGCCCGTTCTCCTGCCCTGAATAACCAGCGGCGCCCTTAGCAGCTCCCTTGGCGGTGGAGCGGCAGGGTGAGTCCATGCTGCGGCTCGGGGATCCCCAATCCCCAGCGTTGCGGGGCCAGGCCTCTTGGGAGGGGCTCCTCGTGGGCGGACCTAGGTTTAGAGTTAGCACCCAGGAGGCCAGCAGGCCCAATCCTCTGGCTGGGCGGCGAGAGGTGGGCGGCCCGAGGTAAAGGCGCTGGCGATCGGGAGCGTGGGCCCCTGCATTTTGGCGCAGGAGGCTTCAAATATCGCCGGTTTCTCCAGGGCCCTGTCAGTTCTCCCGCCCTGAATGACGGGCGGCGCCACTAGCGGCCCGGGTGGCAACGTTGCGGCAGGGTGAGTCTGGCTCTGGGTCTTGGGGTCCCTGATCCCCAGTGTAGCGGCACCAGGACCCTTGGGAGTGGCCCCTGGGTGGCTGACCTAGGGTTAGGGTTAGCCCCCAGGAGACCGTCAGGCCCAACCGCACACTGTGCGGCGAGCTGAGGTGCGGCCCGAGGTGAAGGCGCTGGGGAGCGGGAGCGTGGGCCCCAGCGTTTTGGCGTCCTGGGCCTTTGAATGTTGCCATGGCTCGGAGGGCCCTGCCCTTTCTCCTGCCCTGAATCCCCAGCAACGCCCCTAGCGGCTCCGTTGGCGGTGGGGCGGCAGGGTGAATCCCAGGCTGCAGCTCGGGGATCCCCAATCCCCGGCGTTGTGGTGCCAGGCCCCTTGGGAGGGGCTCCTCGTGGGCCGACCCAGGGTTAGAGTTAGCCCCCATAAGGCCGGCAGGCCAGATCCTCTGGCTGGGCGGTGAGAGGTGGGCGGGCCGAGGTAAAGGCGCTGGGGTGCGGGATTGTGGGCCCCTGCATTTTGGGGTGGGAGGTTTCAAATGTCGCCGGTTTCTCCAGGGCCCTGTCAGTTCTCCGGCCCTGAAGGACCGGAGGCGCCCCTCGCGGCCCGGGTGGCAGCGTTGTGGGAGGGTGAGTCTGGCTTTGGGGCTTGGGCTTCCAGAACCCTGGCGTAGTGGCACCAAAACCCTTCAGAGGGGCCCCTGGGGGGCCGACCTAGGGTTAGGGTTAGCCCCCAGGAGACCGTCAGGCCCAACCGCACACTGTGCGGCGAGCTGAGGTGCGGCCCGAGGTGAAGGCGCTGGGGAGCGGGAGCGTGGGCACCAGCGTGTTGGCACGGGGAGCCTTTGAAGGTCACCGGGGACTCAGAAGGCCCTGCCCTTCTCTCGCCCTCTATGACCCGCGGCGCCCCTAGCGGCCCAGGTGGGGACAGCGCGGCAGGGTGAGTCTGGCTCTGGGGCTCTGAGTCACCAATTCCCAGCATTGCAGAGCCAGGCCGCTTGCGATGTCCCCTCAGGGCCCACCCAGGGTTTTGGTTAGCTGCCAGGAGCCCGGCAGGCCCTATCCACCGGCTCTGAAGCAAGCGGTGGGGTGGGCCTAGGTGAGGGCGCTGGCGAGCAGGATCCTGGGAGCCAACGTTTTTGCGCGGGGAGCCTTCAAAGGTCAGCGTGGGCTCGGAGGGCCCTGCCCGATCTCTTGCCCTGATTGACCGGCGGGGCCTCTAGTGGCTCGGGTGGCTGAAGGGCAGCAGGGTGAGTGGGGCACGTGAGCTCGGGGTCCCCATCCCCAGCGTTGCGACGCCAGGCCCCTTGGGAAGGGCCCCTCGGTGGCCGACCTATGGTTAGGGTTAGCCTCCAGGAGGCCAGCAGGCCCGATACACCGCCTGTGCGTCGAGCGGAGAGTTGGGCCGAGGTGAGGGTGCTGGTGAACATGAGCCCGGGCCCAAGCCTTTTGGTTCGGGGCGCCTTCGAAGGTCGGCGGGGGTTCGAAGGGCCCTGCCCGTCCTCCCACCCTGAATGAATGGCGGCACCCCTAGCGGCCTGTATGGGTTGGGGTGGCAGCGTGCATCCGGCGCTGGGGCTTGGGGGCTCCCAATCCCTGGCGTTGCGGCGCCAGGCCCCTTAGGAAGGGACCTTCAGGGGCTGTCCTAGGGTTAGGCTTAGCTCCCAGGAGGCTGGCAGGCCCGAGTCGCTGGCTCTGCGAAGAGCGGAGGTGCGGGCCGAGTTGAGGGTGATGCAGAGCGGGAGCGTGGTCCCCAGCGTTTTGGCGCCCTGGGCCTTCGACTGTTGCCATGGCTCAAAGGGCCCTGCCCGTTCTCCTGCCCTGAATAACCAGCGGCGCCCTTAGCAGCTCCCTTGGCGGTGGAGCGGCAGGGTGAGTCCATGCTGCGGCTCGGGGATCCCCAATCCCCAGCGTTGCGGGGCCAGGCCTCTTGGGAGGGGCTCCTCGTGGGCGGACCTAGGTTTAGAGTTAGCACCCAGGAGGCCAGCAGGCCCAATCCTCTGGCTGGGCGGCGAGAGGTGGGCGGCCCGAGGTAAAGGCGCTGGCGATCGGGAGCGTGGGCCCCTGCATTTTGGCGCAGGAGGCTTCAAATATCGCCGGTTTCTCCAGGGCCCTGTCAGTTCTCCCGCCCTGAATGACGGGCGGCGCCACTAGCGGCCCGGGTGGCAACGTTGCGGCAGGGTGAGTCTGGCTCTGGGTCTTGGGGTCCCTGATCCCCAGTGTAGCGGCACCAGGACCCTTGGGAGTGGCCCCTGGGTGGCTGACCTAGGGTTAGGGTTAGCCCCCAGGAGACCGTCAGGCCCAACCGCACACTGTGCGGCGAGCTGAGGTGCGGCCCGAGGTGAAGGCGCTGGGGAGCGGGAGCGTGGGCCCCAGCGTTTTGGCGTCCTGGGCCTTTGAATGTTGCCATGGCTCGGAGGGCCCTGCCCTTTCTCCTGCCCTGAATCCCCAGCAACGCCCCTAGCGGCTCCGTTGGCGGTGGGGCGGCAGGGTGAATCCCAGGCTGCAGCTCGGGGATCCCCAATCCCCGGCGTTGTGGTGCCAGGCCCCTTGGGAGGGGCTCCTCGTGGGCCGACCCAGGGTTAGAGTTAGCCCCCATAAGGCCGGCAGGCCAGATCCTCTGGCTGGGCGGTGAGAGGTGGGCGGGCCGAGGTAAAGGCGCTGGGGTGCGGGATTGTGGGCCCCTGCATTTTGGGGTGGGAGGCTTCAAATGTCGCCGGTTTCTCCAGGGCCCTGTCAGTTCTCCGGCCCTGAAGGACCGGAGGCGCCCCTCGCGGCCCGGGTGGCAGCGTTGTGGGAGGGTGAGTCTGGCTTTGGGGCTTGGGCTTCCAGAACCCTGGCGTAGTGGCACCAAAACCCTTCAGAGGGGCCCCTGGGGGGCCGACCTAGGGTTAGGGTTAGCCCCCAGGAGACCGTCAGGCCCAACCGCACACTGTGCGGCGAGCTGAGGTGCGGCCCGAGGTGAAGGCGCTGGGGAGCGGGAGCGTGGGCACCAGCGTGTTGGCACGGGGAGCCTTTGAAGGTCACCGGGGACTCAGAAGGCCCTGCCCTTCTCTCGCCCTCTATGACCCGCGGCGCCCCTAGCGGCCCAGGTGGGGACAGCGCGGCAGGGTGAGTCTGGCTCTGGGGCTCTGAGTCACCAATTCCCAGCATTGCAGAGCCAGGCCGCTTGCGATGTCCCCTCAGGGCCCACCCAGGGTTTTGGTTAGCTGCCAGGAGCCCGGCAGGCCCTATCCACCGGCTCTGAAGCAAGCGGTGGGGTGGGCCTAGGTGAGGGCGCTGGCGAGCAGGATCCTGGGAGCCAACGTTTTTGCGCGGGGAGCCTTCAAAGGTCAGCGTGGGCTCGGAGGGCCCTGCCCGATCTCTTGCCCTGATTGACCGGCGGGGCCTCTAGTGGCTCGGGTGGCTGAAGGGCAGCAGGGTGAGTGGGGCACGTGAGCTCGGGGTCCCCATCCCCAGCGTTGCGACGCCAGGCCCCTTGGGAAGGGCCCCTCGGTGGCCGACCTATGGTTAGGGTTAGCCTCCAGGAGGCCAGCAGGCCCGATACACCGCCTGTGCGTCGAGCGGAGAGTTGGGCCGAGGTGAGGGTGCTGGTGAACATGAGCCCGGGCCCAAGCCTTTTGGTTCGGGGCGCCTTCGAAGGTCGGCGGGGGTTCGAAGGGCCCTGCCCGTCCTCCCACCCTGAATGAATGGCGGCACCCCTAGCGGCCTGTATGGGTTGGGGTGGCAGCGTGCATCCGGCGCTGGGGCTTGGGGGCTCCCAATCCCTGGCGTTGCGGCGCCAGGCCCCTTAGGAAGGGACCTTCAGGGGCTGTCCTAGGGTTAGGCTTAGCTCCCAGGAGGCTGGCAGGCCCGAGTCGCTGGCTCTGCGAAGAGCGGAGGTGCGGGCCGAGTTGAGGGTGATGCAGAGCGGGAGCGTGGTCCCCAGCGTTTTGGCGCCCTGGGCCTTCGACTGTTGCCATGGCTCAAAGGGCCCTGCCCGTTCTCCTGCCCTGAATAACCAGCGGCGCCCTTAGCAGCTCCCTTGGCGGTGGAGCGGCAGGGTGAGTCCATGCTGCGGCTCGGGGATCCCCAATCCCCAGCGTTGCGGGGCCAGGCCTCTTGGGAGGGGCTCCTCGTGGGCGGACCTAGGTTTAGAGTTAGCACCCAGGAGGCCAGCAGGCCCAATCCTCTGGCTGGGCGGCGAGAGGTGGGCGGCCCGAGGTAAAGGCGCTGGCGATCGGGAGCGTGGGCCCCTGCATTTTGGCGCAGGAGGCTTCAAATATCGCCGGTTTCTCCAGGGCCCTGTCAGTTCTCCCGCCCTGAATGACGGGCGGCGCCACTAGCGGCCCGGGTGGCAACGTTGCGGCAGGGTGAGTCTGGCTCTGGGTCTTGGGGTCCCTGATCCCCAGTGTAGCGGCACCAGGACCCTTGGGAGTGGCCCCTGGGTGGCTGACCTAGGGTTAGGGTTAGCCCCCAGGAGACCGTCAGGCCCAACCGCACACTGTGCGGCGAGCTGAGGTGCGGCCCGAGGTGAAGGCGCTGGGGAGCGGGAGCGTGGGCCCCAGCGTTTTGGCGTCCTGGGCCTTTGAATGTTGCCATGGCTCGGAGGGCCCTGCCCTTTCTCCTGCCCTGAATCCCCAGCAACGCCCCTAGCGGCTCCGTTGGCGGTGGGGCGGCAGGGTGAATCCCAGGCTGCAGCTCGGGGATCCCCAATCCCCGGCGTTGTGGTGCCAGGCCCCTTGGGAGGGGCTCCTCGTGGGCCGACCCAGGGTTAGAGTTAGCCCCCATAAGGCCGGCAGGCCAGATCCTCTGGCTGGGCGGTGAGAGGTGGGCGGGCCGAGGTAAAGGCGCTGGGGTGCGGGATTGTGGGCCCCTGCATTTTGGGGTGGGAGGCTTCAAATGTCGCCGGTTTCTCCAGGGCCCTGTCAGTTCTCCGGCCCTGAAGGACCGGAGGCGCCCCTCGCGGCCCGGGTGGCAGCGTTGTGGGAGGGTGAGTCTGGCTTTGGGGCTTGGGCTTCCAGAACCCTGGCGTAGTGGCACCAAAACCCTTCAGAGGGGCCCCTGGGGGGCCGACCTAGGGTTAGGGTTAGCCCCCAGGAGACCGTCAGGCCCAACCGCACACTGTGCGGCGAGCTGAGGTGCGGCCCGAGGTGAAGGCGCTGGGGAGCGGGAGCGTGGGCACCAGCGTGTTGGCACGGGGAGCCTTTGAAGGTCACCGGGGACTCAGAAGGCCCTGCCCTTCTCTCGCCCTCTATGACCCGCGGCGCCCCTAGCGGCCCAGGTGGGGACAGCGCGGCAGGGTGAGTCTGGCTCTGGGGCTCTGAGTCACCAATTCCCAGCATTGCAGAGCCAGGCCGCTTGCGATGTCCCCTCAGGGCCCACCCAGGGTTTTGGTTAGCTGCCAGGAGCCCGGCAGGCCCTATCCACCGGCTCTGAAGCAAGCGGTGGGGTGGGCCTAGGTGAGGGCGCTGGCGAGCAGGATCCTGGGAGCCAACGTTTTTGCGCGGGGAGCCTTCAAAGGTCAGCGTGGGCTCGGAGGGCTCTGCCCGATCTCTTGCCCTGATTGACCGGCGGGGCCTCTAGTGGCTCGGGTGGCTGAAGGGCAGCAGGGTGAGTGGGGCACGTGAGCTCGGGGTCCCCATCCCCAGCGTTGCGACGCCAGGCCCCTTGGGAAGGGCCCCTCGGTGGCCGACCTATGGTTAGGGTTAGCCTCCAGGAGGCCAGCAGGCCCGATACACCGCCTGTGCGTCGAGCGGAGAGTTGGGCCGAGGTGAGGGTGCTGGTGAACATGAGCCCGGGCCCAAGCCTTTTGGTTCGGGGCGCCTTCGAAGGTCGGCGGGGGTTCGAAGGGCCCTGCCCGTCCTCCCACCCTGAATGAATGGCGGCACCCCTAGCGGCCTGTATGGGTTGGGGTGGCAGCGTGCATCCGGCGCTGGGGCTTGGGGGCTCCCAATCCCTGGCGTTGCGGCGCCAGGCCCCTTAGGAAGGGACCTTCAGGGGCTGTCCTAGGGTTAGGCTTAGCTCCCAGGAGGCTGGCAGGCCCGAGTCGCTGGCTCTGCGAAGAGCGGAGGTGCGGGCCGAGTTGAGGGTGATGCAGAGCGGGAGCGTGGTCCCCAGCGTTTTGGCGCCCTGGGCCTTCGACTGTTGCCATGGCTCAAAGGGCCCTGCCCGTTCTCCTGCCCTGAATAACCAGCGGCGCCCTTAGCAGCTCCCTTGGCGGTGGAGCGGCAGGGTGAGTCCATGCTGCGGCTCGGGGATCCCCAATCCCCAGCGTTGCGGGGCCAGGCCTCTTGGGAGGGGCTCCTCGTGGGCGGACCTAGGTTTAGAGTTAGCACCCAGGAGGCCAGCAGGCCCAATCCTCTGGCTGGGCGGCGAGAGGTGGGCGGCCCGAGGTAAAGGCGCTGGCGATCGGGAGCGTGGGCCCCTGCATTTTGGCGCAGGAGGCTTCAAATATCGCCGGTTTCTCCAGGGCCCTGTCAGTTCTCCCGCCCTGAATGACGGGCGGCGCCACTAGCGGCCCGGGTGGCAACGTTGCGGCAGGGTGAGTCTGGCTCTGGGTCTTGGGGTCCCTGATCCCCAGTGTAGCGGCACCAGGACCCTTGGGAGTGGCCCCTGGGGGGCCGACCTAGGGTTAGGGTTAGCCCCCAGGAGACCGTCAGGCCCAACCGCACACTGTGCGGCGAGCTGAGGTGCGGCCCGAGGTGAAGGCGCTGGGGAGCGGGAGCGTGGGCCCCAGCGTTTTGGCGTCCTGGGCCTTTGAATGTTGCCATGGCTCGGAGGGCCCTGCCCTTTCTCCTGCCCTGAATCCCCAGCAACGCCCCTAGCGGCTCCGTTGGCGGTGGGGCGGCAGGGTGAATCCCAGGCTGCAGCTCGGGGATCCCCAATCCCCGGCGTTGTGGTGCCAGGCCCCTTGGGAGGGGCTCCTCGTGGGCCGACCCAGGGTTAGAGTTAGCCCCCATAAGGCCGGCAGGCCAGATCCTCTGGCTGGGCGGTGAGAGGTGGGCGGGCCGAGGTAAAGGCGCTGGGGTGCGGGATTGTGGGCCCCTGCATTTTGGGGTGGGAGGTTTCAAATGTCGCCGGTTTCTCCAGGGCCCTGTCAGTTCTCCGGCCCTGAAGGACCGGAGGCGCCCCTCGCGGCCCGGGTGGCAGCGTTGTGGGAGGGTGAGTCTGGCTTTGGGGCTTGGGCTTCCAGAACCCTGGCGTAGTGGCACCAAAACCCTTCAGAGGGGCCCCTGGGGGGCCGACCTAGGGTTAGGGTTAGCCCCCAGGAGACCGTCAGGCCCAACCGCACACTGTGCGGCGAGCTGAGGTGCGGCCCGAGGTGAAGGCGCTGGGGAGCGGGAGCGTGGGCACCAGCGTGTTGGCACGGGGAGCCTTTGAAGGTCACCGGGGACTCAGAAGGCCCTGCCCTTCTCTCGCCCTCTATGACCCGCGGCGCCCCTAGCGGCCCAGGTGGGGACAGCGCGGCAGGGTGAGTCTGGCTCTGGGGCTCTGAGTCACCAATTCCCAGCATTGCAGAGCCAGGCCGCTTGCGATGTCCCCTCAGGGCCCACCCAGGGTTTTGGTTAGCTGCCAGGAGCCCGGCAGGCCCTATCCACCGGCTCTGAAGCAAGCGGTGGGGTGGGCCTAGGTGAGGGCGCTGGCGAGCAGGATCCTGGGAGCCAACGTTTTTGCGCGGGGAGCCTTCAAAGGTCAGCGTGGGCTCGGAGGGCCCTGCCCGATCTCTTGCCCTGATTGACCGGCGGGGCCTCTAGTGGCTCGGGTGGCTGAAGGGCAGCAGGGTGAGTGGGGCACGTGAGCTCGGGGTCCCCATCCCCAGCGTTGCGACGCCAGGCCCCTTGGGAAGGGCCCCTCGGTGGCCGACCTATGGTTAGGGTTAGCCTCCAGGAGGCCAGCAGGCCCGATACACCGCCTGTGCGTCGAGCGGAGAGTTGGGCCGAGGTGAGGGTGCTGGTGAACATGAGCCCGGGCCCAAGCCTTTTGGTTCGGGGCGCCTTCGAAGGTCGGCGGGGGTTCGAAGGGCCCTGCCCGTCCTCCCACCCTGAATGAATGGCGGCACCCCTAGCGGCCTGTATGGGTTGGGGTGGCAGCGTGCATCCGGCGCTGGGGCTTGGGGGCTCCCAATCCCTGGCGTTGCGGCGCCAGGCCCCTTAGGAAGGGACCTTCAGGGGCTGTCCTAGGGTTAGGCTTAGCTCCCAGGAGGCTGGCAGGCCCGAGTCGCTGGCTCTGCGAAGAGCGGAGGTGCGGGCCGAGTTGAGGGTGATGCAGAGCGGGAGCGTGGTCCCCAGCGTTTTGGCGCCCTGGGCCTTCGACTGTTGCCATGGCTCAAAGGGCCCTGCCCGTTCTCCTGCCCTGAATAACCAGCGGCGCCCTTAGCAGCTCCCTTGGCGGTGGAGCGGCAGGGTGAGTCCATGCTGCGGCTCGGGGATCCCCAATCCCCAGCGTTGCGGGGCCAGGCCTCTTGGGAGGGGCTCCTCGTGGGCGGACCTAGGTTTAGAGTTAGCACCCAGGAGGCCAGCAGGCCCAATCCTCTGGCTGGGCGGCGAGAGGTGGGCGGCCCGAGGTAAAGGCGCTGGCGATCGGGAGCGTGGGCCCCTGCATTTTGGCGCAGGAGGCTTCAAATATCGCCGGTTTCTCCAGGGCCCTGTCAGTTCTCCCGCCCTGAATGACGGGCGGCGCCACTAGCGGCCCGGGTGGCAACGTTGCGGCAGGGTGAGTCTGGCTCTGGGTCTTGGGGTCCCTGATCCCCAGTGTAGCGGCACCAGGACCCTTGGGAGTGGCCCCTGGGTGGCTGACCTAGGGTTAGGGTTAGCCCCCAGGAGACCGTCAGGCCCAACCGCACACTGTGCGGCGAGCTGAGGTGCGGCCCGAGGTGAAGGCGCTGGGGAGCGGGAGCGTGGGCCCCAGCGTTTTGGCGTCCTGGGCCTTTGAATGTTGCCATGGCTCGGAGGGCCCTGCCCTTTCTCCTGCCCTGAATCCCCAGCAACGCCCCTAGCGGCTCCGTTGGCGGTGGGGCGGCAGGGTGAATCCCAGGCTGCAGCTCGGGGATCCCCAATCCCCGGCGTTGTGGTGCCAGGCCCCTTGGGAGGGGCTCCTCGTGGGCCGACCCAGGGTTAGAGTTAGCCCCCATAAGGCCGGCAGGCCAGATCCTCTGGCTGGGCGGTGAGAGGTGGGCGGGCCGAGGTAAAGGCGCTGGGGTGCGGGATTGTGGGCCCCTGCATTTTGGGGTGGGAGGCTTCAAATGTCGCCGGTTTCTCCAGGGCCCTGTCAGTTCTCCGGCCCTGAAGGACCGGAGGCGCCCCTCGCGGCCCGGGTGGCAGCGTTGTGGGAGGGTGAGTCTGGCTTTGGGGCTTGGGCTTCCAGAACCCTGGCGTAGTGGCACCAAAACCCTTCAGAGGGGCCCCTGGGGGGCCGACCTAGGGTTAGGGTTAGCCCCCAGGAGACCGTCAGGCCCAACCGCACACTGTGCGGCGAGCTGAGGTGCGGCCCGAGGTGAAGGCGCTGGGGAGCGGGAGCGTGGGCACCAGCGTGTTGGCACGGGGAGCCTTTGAAGGTCACCGGGGACTCAGAAGGCCCTGCCCTTCTCTCGCCCTCTATGACCCGCGGCGCCCCTAGCGGCCCAGGTGGGGACAGCGCGGCAGGGTGAGTCTGGCTCTGGGGCTCTGAGTCACCAATTCCCAGCATTGCAGAGCCAGGCCGCTTGCGATGTCCCCTCAGGGCCCACCCAGGGTTTTGGTTAGCTGCCAGGAGCCCGGCAGGCCCTATCCACCGGCTCTGAAGCAAGCGGTGGGGTGGGCCTAGGTGAGGGCGCTGGCGAGCAGGATCCTGGGAGCCAACGTTTTTGCGCGGGGAGCCTTCAAAGGTCAGCGTGGGCTCGGAGGGCCCTGCCCGATCTCTTGCCCTGATTGACCGGCGGGGCCTCTAGTGGCTCGGGTGGCTGAAGGGCAGCAGGGTGAGTGGGGCACGTGAGCTCGGGGTCCCCATCCCCAGCGTTGCGACGCCAGGCCCCTTGGGAAGGGCCCCTCGGTGGCCGACCTATGGTTAGGGTTAGCCTCCAGGAGGCCAGCAGGCCCGATACACCGCCTGTGCGTCGAGCGGAGAGTTGGGCCGAGGTGAGGGTGCTGGTGAACATGAGCCCGGGCCCAAGCCTTTTGGTTCGGGGCGCCTTCGAAGGTCGGCGGGGGTTCGAAGGGCCCTGCCCGTCCTCCCACCCTGAATGAATGGCGGCACCCCTAGCGGCCTGTATGGGTTGGGGTGGCAGCGTGCATCCGGCGCTGGGGCTTGGGGGCTCCCAATCCCTGGCGTTGCGGCGCCAGGCCCCTTAGGAAGGGACCTTCAGGGGCTGTCCTAGGGTTAGGCTTAGCTCCCAGGAGGCTGGCAGGCCCGAGTCGCTGGCTCTGCGAAGAGCGGAGGTGCGGGCCGAGTTGAGGGTGATGCAGAGCGGGAGCGTGGTCCCCAGCGTTTTGGCGCCCTGGGCCTTCGACTGTTGCCATGGCTCAAAGGGCCCTGCCCGTTCTCCTGCCCTGAATAACCAGCGGCGCCCTTAGCAGCTCCCTTGGCGGTGGAGCGGCAGGGTGAGTCCATGCTGCGGCTCGGGGATCCCCAATCCCCAGCGTTGCGGGGCCAGGCCTCTTGGGAGGGGCTCCTCGTGGGCGGACCTAGGTTTAGAGTTAGCACCCAGGAGGCCAGCAGGCCCAATCCTCTGGCTGGGCGGCGAGAGGTGGGCGGCCCGAGGTAAAGGCGCTGGCGATCGGGAGCGTGGGCCCCTGCATTTTGGCGCAGGAGGCTTCAAATATCGCCGGTTTCTCCAGGGCCCTGTCAGTTCTCCCGCCCTGAATGACGGGCGGCGCCACTAGCGGCCCGGGTGGCAACGTTGCGGCAGGGTGAGTCTGGCTCTGGGTCTTGGGGTCCCTGATCCCAAGTGTAGCGGCACCAGGACCCTTGGGAGTGGCCCCTGGGTGGCTGACCTAGGGTTAGGGTTAGCCCCCAGGAGACCGTCAGGCCCAACTGCACACTGTGCGGCGAGCTGAGGTGCGGCCCGAGGTGAAGACGCTGGGGAGCGGGAGCGTGGGCCCCAGCGTTTTGGCGTCCTGGGCCTTTGAATGTTGCCATGGCTCGGAGGGCCCTGCCCTTTCTCCTGCCCTGAATCCCCAGCAACGCCCCTAGCGGCTCCGTTGGCGGTGGGGCGGCAGGGTGAATCCCAGGCTGCGGCTCGGGGATCCCCAATCCCCGGCGTTGTGGTGCCAGGCCCCTTGGGAGGGGCTCCTCGTGGGCCGACCCAGGGTTAGAGTTAGCCCCCATAAGGCCGGCAGGCCAGATCCTCTGGCTGGGCGGTGAGAGGTGGGCGGGCCGAGGTAAAGGCGCTGGGGTGCGGGATTGTGGGCCCCTGCATTTTGGGGTGGGAGGCTTCAAATGTCGCAGGTTTCTCCAGGGCCCTGTCAGTTCTCCGGCCCTGAAGGACCGGAGGCGCCCCTCGCGGCCCGGGTGGCAGCGTTGTGGGAGGGTGAGTCTGGCTTTGGGGCTTGGGCTTCCAGAACCCTGGCGTAGTGGCACCAAAAGCCTTGGGAGGGGCCCCTGGGGGGCCGACCTAGGGTTAGGTTTAGCCCCCAGGAGACCGTCAGGCCCAATCGCACACTGTGCGGCGAGCTGAGGTGCGGCCCGAGGTGAAGGCGCTGGGGAGCGGGAGCGTGGGCACCAGCGTTTTGGCACGGGGAGCCTTTGAAGGTCACCGGGGACTCAGAAGGCCCTGCCCTTCTCTCGCCCTCTATGACCCGCGGCGCCCCTAGCGGCCCAGGTGGGGACAGTGCGGCAGGGTGAGTCTGGCTCTGGGGCTCTGAGTCACCAATCCCCAGCATTGCAGAGCCAGGCCGCTTGGGATGTCCCCTCAGGCCCGACCTAGGGTTTTGGTTAGCTGCCAGGAGCACGGCAGGCCCTATCCACCGGCTCTGAAGCAAGCGGTGGGGTTGGCCGAGGTGAGGGCGCTGGCGAGCAGGATCCTGGGAGCCAACGTTTTTTGTGGGGAGCCTTCAAAGGTCAGCGTGGGCTCGGAGGGCCCTGCCCGATCTCTTGCCCTGATTGACCGGCGGGGCCTCTAGTGGCTCGGGTGGCTGAAGGGCAGCAGGGTGAGTGGGGCACGTGAGCTCGGGGTCCCCATCCCCAGCGTTGCGACGCCAGGCCCCTTGGGAAGGGCCCCTCGGTGGCCGACCTATGGTTAGGGTTAGCCTCCAGGAGGCCAGCAGGCCCGATACACCGCCTGTGCGTCGAGCGGAGAGTTGGGCCGAGGTGAGGGTGCTGGTGAACATGAGCCCGGGCCCAAGCCTTTTGGTTCGGGGCGCCTTCGAAGGTCGGCGGGGGTTCGAAGGGCCCTGCCCGTCCTCCCACCCTGAATGAATGGCGGCACCCCTAGCGGCCTGTATGGGTTGGGGTGGCAGCGTGCATCCGGCGCTGGGGCTTGGGGGCTCCCAATCCCTGGCGTTGCGGCGCCAGGCCCCTTAGGAAGGGACCTTCAGGGGCTGTCCTAGGGTTAGGCTTAGCTCCCAGGAGGCTGGCAGGCCCGAGTCGCTGGCTCTGCGAAGAGCGGAGGTGCGGGCCGAGTTGAGGGTGATGCAGAGCGGGAGCGTGGTCCCCAGCGTTTTGGCGCCCTGGGCCTTCGACTGTTGCCATGGCTCAAAGGGCCCTGCCCGTTCTCCTGCCCTGAATAACCAGCGGCGCCCTTAGCAGCTCCCTTGGCGGTGGAGCGGCAGGGTGAGTCCATGCTGCGGCTCGGGGATCCCCAATCCCCAGCGTTGCGGGGCCAGGCCTCTTGGGAGGGGCTCCTCGTGGGCGGACCTAGGTTTAGAGTTAGCACCCAGGAGGCCAGCAGGCCCAATCCTCTGGCTGGGCGGCGAGAGGTGGGCGGCCCGAGGTAAAGGCGCTGGCGATCGGGAGCGTGGGCCCCTGCATTTTGGCGCAGGAGGCTTCAAATATCGCCGGTTTCTCCAGGGCCCTGTCAGTTCTCCCGCCCTGAATGACGGGCGGCGCCACTAGCGGCCCGGGTGGCAACGTTGCGGCAGGGTGAGTCTGGCTCTGGGTCTTGGGGTCCCTGATCCCCAGTGTAGCGGCACCAGGACCCTTGGGAGTGGCCCCTGGGTGGCTGACCTAGGGTTAGGGTTAGCCCCCAGGAGACCGTCAGGCCCAACCGCACACTGTGCGGCGAGCTGAGGTGCGGCCCGAGGTGAAGGCGCTGGGGAGCGGGAGCGTGGGCCCCAGCGTTTTGGCGTCCTGGGCCTTTGAATGTTGCCATGGCTCGGAGGGCCCTGCCCTTTCTCCTGCCCTGAATCCCCAGCAACGCCCCTAGCGGCTCCGTTGGCGGTGGGGCGGCAGGGTGAATCCCAGGCTGCGGCTCGGGGATCCCCAATCCCCGGCGTTGTGGTGCCAGGCCCCTTGGGAGGGGCTCCTCGTGGGCCGACCCAGGGTTAGAGTTAGCCCCCATAAGGCCGGCAGGCCAGATCCTCTGGCTGGGCGGTGAGAGGTGGGCGGGCCGAGGTAAAGGCGCTGGGGTGCGGGATTGTGGGCCCCTGCATTTTGGGGTGGGAGGCTTCAAATGTCGCCGGTTTCTCCAGGGCCCTGTCAGTTCTCCGGCCCTGAAGGACCGGAGGCGCCCCTCGCGGCCCGGGTGGCAGCGTTGTGGGAGGGTGAGTCTGGCTTTGGGGCTTGGGCTTCCAGAACCCTGGCGTAGTGGCACCAAAACCCTTCAGAGGGGCCCCTGGGGGGCCGACCTAGGGTTAGGGTTAGCCCCCAGGAGACCGTCAGGCCCAACCGCACACTGTGCGGCGAGCTGAGGTGCGGCCCGAGGTGAAGGCGCTGGGGAGCGGGAGCGTGGGCACCAGCGTTTTGGCACGGGGAGCCTTTGAAGGTCACCGGGGACTCAGAAGGCCCTGCCCTTCTCTCGCCCTCTATGACCCGCGGCGCCCCTAGCGGCCCAGGTGGGGACAGCGCGGCAGGGTGAGTCTGGCTCTGGGGCTCTGAGTCACCAATTCCCAGCATTGCAGAGCCAGGCCGCTTGCGATGTCCCCTCAGGGCCCACCCAGGGTTTTGGTTAGCTGCCAGGAGCCCGGCAGGCCCTATCCACCGGCTCTGAAGCAAGCGGTGGGGTGGGCCTAGGTGAGGGCGCTGGCGAGCAGGATCCTGGGAGCCAACGTTTTTGCGCGGGGAGCCTTCAAAGGTCAGCGTGGGCTCGGAGGGCCCTGCCCGATCTCTTGCCCTGATTGACCGGCGGGGCCTCTAGTGGCTCGGGTGGCTGAAGGGCAGCAGGGTGAGTGGGGCACGTGAGCTCGGGGTCCCCATCCCCAGCGTTGCGACGCCAGGCCCCTTGGGAAGGGCCCCTCGGTGGCCGACCTATGGTTAGGGTTAGCCTCCAGGAGGCCAGCAGGCCCGATACACCGCCTGTGCGTCGAGCGGAGAGTTGGGCCGAGGTGAGGGTGCTGGTGAACATGAGCCCGGGCCCAAGCCTTTTGGTTCGGGGCGCCTTCGAAGGTCGGCGGGGGTTCGAAGGGCCCTGCCCGTCCTCCCACCCTGAATGAATGGCGGCACCCCTAGCGGCCTGTATGGGTTGGGGTGGCAGCGTGCATCCGGCGCTGGGGCTTGGGGGCTCCCAATCCCTGGCGTTGCGGCGCCAGGCCCCTTAGGAAGGGACCTTCAGGGGCTGTCCTAGGGTTAGGCTTAGCTCCCAGGAGGCTGGCAGGCCCGAGTCGCTGGCTCTGCGAAGAGCGGAGGTGCGGGCCGAGTTGAGGGTGATGCAGAGCGGGAGCGTGGTCCCCAGCGTTTTGGCGCCCTGGGCCTTCGACTGTTGCCATGGCTCAAAGGGCCCTGCCCGTTCTCCTGCCCTGAATAACCAGCGGCGCCCTTAGCAGCTCCCTTGGCGGTGGAGCGGCAGGGTGAGTCCATGCTGCGGCTCGGGGATCCCCAATCCCCAGCGTTGCGGGGCCAGGCCTCTTGGGAGGGGCTCCTCGTGGGCGGACCTAGGTTTAGAGTTAGCACCCAGGAGGCCAGCAGGCCCAATCCTCTGGCTGGGCAGCGAGAGGTGGGCGGCCCGAGGTAAAGGCGCTGGCGATCGGGAGCGTGGGCCCCTGCATTTTGGCGCAGGAGGCTTCAAATATCGCCGGTTTCTCCAGGGCCCTGTCAGTTCTCCCGCCCTGAATGACGGGCGGCGCCACTAGCGGCCCGGGTGGCAACGTTGTGGCAGGGTGAGTCTGGCTCTGGGTCTTGGGGTCCCTGATCCCCAGTGTAGCGGCACCAGGACCCTTGGGAGTGGCCCCTGGGTGGCTGACCTAGGGTTAGGGTTAGCCCCCAGGAGACCGTCAGGCCCAACCGCACACTGTGCGGCGAGCTGAGGTGCGGCCCGAGGTGAAGGCGCTGGGGAGCGGGAGCGTGGGCCCCAGCGTTTTGGCGTCCTGGGCCTTTGAATGTTGCCATGGCTCGGAGGGCCCTGCCCTTTCTCCTGCCCTGAATCCCCAGCAACGCCCCTAGCGGCTCCGTTGGCGGTGGGGCGGCAGGGTGAATCCCAGGCTGCGGCTCGGGGATCCCCAATCCCCGGCGTTGTGGTGCCAGGCCCCTTGGGAGGGGCTCCTCGTGGGCCGACCCAGGGTTAGAGTTAGCCCCCATAAGGCCGGCAGGCCAGATCCTCTGGCTGGGCGGTGAGAGGTGGGCGGGCCGAGGTAAAGGCGCTGGGGTGCGGGATTGTGGGCCCCTGCATTTTGGGGTGGGAGGCTTCAAATGTCGCCGGTTTCTCCAGGGCCCTGTCAGTTCTCCGGCCCTGAAGGACCGGAGGCGCCCCTCGCGGCCCGGGTGGCAGCGTTGTGGGAGGGTGAGTCTGGCTTTGGGGCTTGGGCTTCCAGAACCCTGGCGTAGTGGCACCAAAACCCTTCAGAGGGGCCCCTGGGGGGCCGACCTAGGGTTAGGGTTAGCCCCCAGGAGACCGTCAGGCCCAACCGCACACTGTGCGGCGAGCTGAGGTGCGGCCCGAGGTGAAGGCGCTGGGGAGCGGGAGCGTGGGCACCAGCGTGTTGGCACGGGGAGCCTTTGAAGGTCACCGGGGACTCAGAAGGCCCTGCCCTTCTCTCGCCCTCTATGACCCGCGGCGCCCCTAGCGGCCCAGGTGGGGACAGCGCGGCAGGGTGAGTCTGGCTCTGGGGCTCTGAGTCACCAATTCCCAGCATTGCAGAGCCAGGCCGCTTGCGATGTCCCCTCAGGGCCCACCCAGGGTTTTGGTTAGCTGCCAGGAGCCCGGCAGGCCCTATCCACCGGCTCTGAAGCAAGCGGTGGGGTGGGCCTAGGTGAGGGCGCTGGCGAGCAGGATCCTGGGAGCCAACGTTTTTGCGCGGGGAGCCTTCAAAGGTCAGCGTGGGCTCGGAGGGCCCTGCCCGATCTCTTGCCCTGATTGACCGGCGGGGCCTCTAGTGGCTCGGGTGGCTGAAGGGCAGCAGGGTGAGTGGGGCACGTGAGCTCGGGGTCCCCATCCCCAGCGTTGCGACGCCAGGCCCCTTGGGAAGGGCCCCTCGGTGGCCGACCTATGGTTAGGGTTAGCCTCCAGGAGGCCAGCAGGCCCGATACACCGCCTGTGCGTCGAGCGGAGAGTTGGGCCGAGGTGAGGGTGCTGGTGAACATGAGCCCGGGCCCAAGCCTTTTGGTTCGGGGCGCCTTCGAAGGTCGGCGGGGGTTCGAAGGGCCCTGCCCGTCCTCCCACCCTGAATGAATGGCGGCACCCCTAGCGGCCTGTATGGGTTGGGGTGGCAGCGTGCATCCGGCGCTGGGGCTTGGGGGCTCCCAATCCCTGGCGTTGCGGCGCCAGGCCCCTTAGGAAGGGACCTTCAGGGGCTGTCCTAGGGTTAGGCTTAGCTCCCAGGAGGCTGGCAGGCCCGAGTCGCTGGCTCTGCGAAGAGCGGAGGTGCGGGCCGAGTTGAGGGTGATGCAGAGCGGGAGCGTGGTCCCCAGCGTTTTGGCGCCCTGGGCCTTCGACTGTTGCCATGGCTCAAAGGGCCCTGCCCGTTCTCCTGCCCTGAATAACCAGCGGCGCCCTTAGCAGCTCCCTTGGCGGTGGAGCGGCAGGGTGAGTCCATGCTGCGGCTCGGGGATCCCCAATCCCCAGCGTTGCGGGGCCAGGCCTCTTGGGAGGGGCTCCTCGTGGGCGGACCTAGGTTTAGAGTTAGCACCCAGGAGGCCAGCAGGCCCAATCCTCTGGCTGGGCGGCGAGAGGTGGGCGGCCCGAGGTAAAGGCGCTGGCGATCGGGAGCGTGGGCCCCTGCATTTTGGCGCAGGAGGCTTCAAATATCGCCGGTTTCTCCAGGGCCCTGTCAGTTCTCCCGCCCTGAATGACGGGCGGCGCCACTAGCGGCCCGGGTGGCAACGTTGCGGCAGGGTGAGTCTGGCTCTGGGTCTTGGGGTCCCTGATCCCCAGTGTAGCGGCACCAGGACCCTTGGGAGTGGCCCCTGGGTGGCTGACCTAGGGTTAGGGTTAGCCCCCAGGAGACCGTCAGGCCCAACCGCACACTGTGCGGCGAGCTGAGGTGCGGCCCGAGGTGAAGGCGCTGGGGAGCGGGAGCGTGGGCCCCAGCGTTTTGGCGTCCTGGGCCTTTGAATGTTGCCATGGCTCGGAGGGCCCTGCCCTTTCTCCTGCCCTGAATCCCCAGCAACGCCCCTAGCGGCTCCGTTGGCGGTGGGGCGGCAGGGTGAATCCCAGGCTGCGGCTCGGGGATCCCCAATCCCCGGCGTTGTGGTGCCAGGCCCCTTGGGAGGGGCTCCTCGTGGGCCGACCCAGGGTTAGAGTTAGCCCCCATAAGGCCGGCAGGCCAGATCCTCTGGCTGGGCGGTGAGAGGTGGGCGGGCCGAGGTAAAGGCGCTGGGGTGCGGGATTGTGGGCCCCTGCATTTTGGGGTGGGAGGCTTCAAATGTCGCCGGTTTCTCCAGGGCCCTGTCAGTTCTCCGGCCCTGAAGGACCGGAGGCGCCCCTCGCGGCCCGGGTGGCAGCGTTGTGGGAGGGTGAGTCTGGCTTTGGGGCTTGGGCTTCCAGAACCCTGGCGTAGTGGCACCAAAACCCTTCAGAGGGGCCCCTGGGGGGCCGACCTAGGGTTAGGGTTAGCCCCCAGGAGACCGTCAGGCCCAACCGCACACTGTGCGGCGAGCTGAGGTGCGGCCCGAGGTGAAGGCGCTGGGGAGCGGGAGCGTGGGCACCAGCGTGTTGGCACGGGGAGCCTTTGAAGGTCACCGGGGACTCAGAAGGCCCTGCCCTTCTCTCGCCCTCTATGACCCGCGGCGCCCCTAGCGGCCCAGGTGGGGACAGCGCGGCAGGGTGAGTCTGGCTCTGGGGCTCTGAGTCACCAATTCCCAGCATTGCAGAGCCAGGCCGCTTGCGATGTCCCCTCAGGGCCCACCCAGGGTTTTGGTTAGCTGCCAGGAGCCCGGCAGGCCCTATCCACCGGCTCTGAAGCAAGCGGTGGGGTGGGCCTAGGTGAGGGCGCTGGCGAGCAGGATCCTGGGAGCCAACGTTTTTGCGCGGGGAGCCTTCAAAGGTCAGCGTGGGCTCGGAGGGCCCTGCCCGATCTCTTGCCCTGATTGACCGGCGGGGCCTCTAGTGGCTCGGGTGGCTGAAGGGCAGCAGGGTGAGTGGGGCACGTGAGCTCGGGGTCCCCATCCCCAGCGTTGCGACGCCAGGCCCCTTGGGAAGGGCCCCTCGGTGGCCGACCTATGGTTAGGGTTAGCCTCCAGGAGGCCAGCAGGCCCGATACACCGCCTGTGCGTCGAGCGGAGAGTTGGGCCGAGGTGAGGGTGCTGGTGAACATGAGCCCGGGCCCAAGCCTTTTGGTTCGGGGCGCCTTCGAAGGTCGGCGGGGGTTCGAAGGGCCCTGCCCGTCCTCCCACCCTGAATGAATGGCGGCACCCCTAGCGGCCTGTATGGGTTGGGGTGGCAGCGTGCATCCGGCGCTGGGGCTTGGGGGCTCCCAATCCCTGGCGTTGCGGCGCCAGGCCCCTTAGGAAGGGACCTTCAGGGGCTGTCCTAGGGTTAGGCTTAGCTCCCAGGAGGCTGGCAGGCCCGAGTCGCTGGCTCTGCGAAGAGCGGAGGTGCGGGCCGAGTTGAGGGTGATGCAGAGCGGGAGCGTGGTCCCCAGCGTTTTGGCGCCCTGGGCCTTCGACTGTTGCCATGGCTCAAAGGGCCCTGCCCGTTCTCCTGCCCTGAATAACCAGCGGCGCCCTTAGCAGCTCCCTTGGCGGTGGAGCGGCAG
Source organism: Ursus americanus (assembly GCF_024610735.1). NCBI lineage: Eukaryota > Metazoa > Chordata > Mammalia > Carnivora > Ursidae > Ursus > Ursus americanus. The sequence continues at coordinate 35,575 of NW_028273728.1, read as the reverse complement.
GGTGAGTCCATGCTGCGGCTCGGGGATCCCCAATCCCCAGCGTTGCGGGGCCAGGCCTCTTGGGAGGGGCTCCTCGTGGGCGGACCTAGGTTTAGAGTTAGCACCCAGGAGGCCAGCAGGCCCAATCCTCTGGCTGGGCGGCGAGAGGTGGGCGGCCCGAGGTAAAGGCGCTGGCGATCGGGAGCGTGGGCCCCTGCATTTTGGCGCAGGAGGCTTCAAATATCGCCGGTTTCTCCAGGGCCCTGTCAGTTCTCCCGCCCTGAATGACGGGCGGCGCCACTAGCGGCCCGGGTGGCAACGTTGCGGCAGGGTGAGTCTGGCTCTGGGTCTTGGGGTCCCTGATCCCCAGTGTAGCGGCACCAGGACCCTTGGGAGTGGCCCCTGGGTGGCTGACCTAGGGTTAGGGTTAGCCCCCAGGAGACCGTCAGGCCCAACCGCACACTGTGCGGCGAGCTGAGGTGCGGCCCGAGGTGAAGGCGCTGGGGAGCGGGAGCGTGGGCCCCAGCGTTTTGGCGTCCTGGGCCTTTGAATGTTGCCATGGCTCGGAGGGCCCTGCCCTTTCTCCTGCCCTGAATCCCCAGCAACGCCCCTAGCGGCTCCGTTGGCGGTGGGGCGGCAGGGTGAATCCCAGGCTGCGGCTCGGGGATCCCCAATCCCCGGCGTTGTGGTGCCAGGCCCCTTGGGAGGGGCTCCTCGTGGGCCGACCCAGGGTTAGAGTTAGCCCCCATAAGGCCGGCAGGCCAGATCCTCTGGCTGGGCGGTGAGAGGTGGGCGGGCCGAGGTAAAGGCGCTGGGGTGCGGGATTGTGGGCCCCTGCATTTTGGGGTGGGAGGCTTCAAATGTCGCCGGTTTCTCCAGGGCCCTGTCAGTTCTCCGGCCCTGAAGGACCGGAGGCGCCCCTCGCGGCCCGGGTGGCAGCGTTGTGGGAGGGTGAGTCTGGCTTTGGGGCTTGGGCTTCCAGAACCCTGGCGTAGTGGCACCAAAACCCTTCAGAGGGGCCCCTGGGGGGCCGACCTAGGGTTAGGGTTAGCCCCCAGGAGACCGTCAGGCCCAACCGCACACTGTGCGGCGAGCTGAGGTGCGGCCCGAGGTGAAGGCGCTGGGGAGCGGGAGCGTGGGCACCAGCGTGTTGGCACGGGGAGCCTTTGAAGGTCACCGGGGACTCAGAAGGCCCTGCCCTTCTCTCGCCCTCTATGACCCGCGGCGCCCCTAGCGGCCCAGGTGGGGACAGCGCGGCAGGGTGAGTCTGGCTCTGGGGCTCTGAGTCACCAATTCCCAGCATTGCAGAGCCAGGCCGCTTGCGATGTCCCCTCAGGGCCCACCCAGGGTTTTGGTTAGCTGCCAGGAGCCCGGCAGGCCCTATCCACCGGCTCTGAAGCAAGCGGTGGGGTGGGCCTAGGTGAGGGCGCTGGCGAGCAGGATCCTGGGAGCCAACGTTTTTGCGCGGGGAGCCTTCAAAGGTCAGCGTGGGCTCGGAGGGCCCTGCCCGATCTCTTGCCCTGATTGACCGGCGGGGCCTCTAGTGGCTCGGGTGGCTGAAGGGCAGCAGGGTGAGTGGGGCACGTGAGCTCGGGGTCCCCATCCCCAGCGTTGCGACGCCAGGCCCCTTGGGAAGGGCCCCTCGGTGGCCGACCTATGGTTAGGGTTAGCCTCCAGGAGGCCAGCAGGCCCGATACACCGCCTGTGCGTCGAGCGGAGAGTTGGGCCGAGGTGAGGGTGCTGGTGAACATGAGCCCGGGCCCAAGCCTTTTGGTTCGGGGCGCCTTCGAAGGTCGGCGGGGGTTCGAAGGGCCCTGCCCGTCCTCCCACCCTGAATGAATGGCGGCACCCCTAGCGGCCTGTATGGGTTGGGGTGGCAGCGTGCATCCGGCGCTGGGGCTTGGGGGCTCCCAATCCCTGGCGTTGCGGCGCCAGGCCCCTTAGGAAGGGACCTTCAGGGGCTGTCCTAGGGTTAGGCTTAGCTCCCAGGAGGCTGGCAGGCCCGAGTCGCTGGCTCTGCGAAGAGCGGAGGTGCGGGCCGAGTTGAGGGTGATGCAGAGCGGGAGCGTGGTCCCCAGCGTTTTGGCGCCCTGGGCCTTCGACTGTTGCCATGGCTCAAAGGGCCCTGCCCGTTCTCCTGCCCTGAATAACCAGCGGCGCCCTTAGCAGCTCCCTTGGCGGTGGAGCGGCAGGGTGAGTCCATGCTGCGGCTCGGGGATCCCCAATCCCCAGCGTTGCGGGGCCAGGCCTCTTGGGAGGGGCTCCTCGTGGGCGGACCTAGGTTTAGAGTTAGCACCCAGGAGGCCAGCAGGCCCAATCCTCTGGCTGGGCGGCGAGAGGTGGGCGGCCCGAGGTAAAGGCGCTGGCGATCGGGAGCGTGGGCCCCTGCATTTTGGCGCAGGAGGCTTCAAATATCGCCGGTTTCTCCAGGGCCCTGTCAGTTCTCCCGCCCTGAATGACGGGCGGCGCCACTAGCGGCCCGGGTGGCAACGTTGCGGCAGGGTGAGTCTGGCTCTGGGTCTTGGGGTCCCTGATCCCCAGTGTAGCGGCACCAGGACCCTTGGGAGTGGCCCCTGGGTGGCTGACCTAGGGTTAGGGTTAGCCCCCAGGAGACCGTCAGGCCCAACCGCACACTGTGCGGCGAGCTGAGGTGCGGCCCGAGGTGAAGGCGCTGGGGAGCGGGAGCGTGGGCCCCAGCGTTTTGGCGTCCTGGGCCTTTGAATGTTGCCATGGCTCGGAGGGCCCTGCCCTTTCTCCTGCCCTGAATCCCCAGCAACGCCCCTAGCGGCTCCGTTGGCGGTGGGGCGGCAGGGTGAATCCCAGGCTGCAGCTCGGGGATCCCCAATCCCCGGCGTTGTGGTGCCAGGCCCCTTGGGAGGGGCTCCTCGTGGGCCGACCCAGGGTTAGAGTTAGCCCCCATAAGGCCGGCAGGCCAGATCCTCTGGCTGGGCGGTGAGAGGTGGGCGGGCCGAGGTAAAGGCGCTGGGGTGCGGGATTGTGGGCCCCTGCATTTTGGGGTGGGAGGCTTCAAATGTCGCCGGTTTCTCCAGGGCCCTGTCAGTTCTCCGGCCCTGAAGGACCGGAGGCGCCCCTCGCGGCCCGGGTGGCAGCGTTGTGGGAGGGTGAGTCTGGCTTTGGGGCTTGGGCTTCCAGAACCCTGGCGTAGTGGCACCAAAACCCTTCAGAGGGGCCCCTGGGGGGCCGACCTAGGGTTAGGGTTAGCCCCCAGGAGACCGTCAGGCCCAACCGCACACTGTGCGGCGAGCTGAGGTGCGGCCCGAGGTGAAGGCGCTGGGGAGCGGGAGCGTGGGCACCAGCGTGTTGGCACGGGGAGCCTTTGAAGGTCACCGGGGACTCAGAAGGCCCTGCCCTTCTCTCGCCCTCTATGACCCGCGGCGCCCCTAGCGGCCCAGGTGGGGACAGCGCGGCAGGGTGAGTCTGGCTCTGGGGCTCTGAGTCACCAATTCCCAGCATTGCAGAGCCAGGCCGCTTGCGATGTCCCCTCAGGGCCCACCCAGGGTTTTGGTTAGCTGCCAGGAGCCCGGCAGGCCCTATCCACCGGCTCTGAAGCAAGCGGTGGGGTGGGCCTAGGTGAGGGCGCTGGCGAGCAGGATCCTGGGAGCCAACGTTTTTGCGCGGGGAGCCTTCAAAGGTCAGCGTGGGCTCGGAGGGCCCTGCCCGATCTCTTGCCCTGATTGACCGGCGGGGCCTCTAGTGGCTCGGGTGGCTGAAGGGCAGCAGGGTGAGTGGGGCACGTGAGCTCGGGGTCCCCATCCCCAGCGTTGCGACGCCAGGCCCCTTGGGAAGGGCCCCTCGGTGGCCGACCTATGGTTAGGGTTAGCCTCCAGGAGGCCAGCAGGCCCGATACACCGCCTGTGCGTCGAGCGGAGAGTTGGGCCGAGGTGAGGGTGCTGGTGAACATGAGCCCGGGCCCAAGCCTTTTGGTTCGGGGCGCCTTCGAAGGTCGGCGGGGGTTCGAAGGGCCCTGCCCGTCCTCCCACCCTGAATGAATGGCGGCACCCCTAGCGGCCTGTATGGGTTGGGGTGGCAGCGTGCATCCGGCGCTGGGGCTTGGGGGCTCCCAATCCCTGGCGTTGCGGCGCCAGGCCCCTTAGGAAGGGACCTTCAGGGGCTGTCCTAGGGTTAGGCTTAGCTCCCAGGAGGCTGGCAGGCCCGAGTCGCTGGCTCTGCGAAGAGCGGAGGTGCGGGCTGAGTTGAGGGTGATGCAGAGCGGGAGCGTGGTCCCCAGCGTTTTGGCGCCCTGGGCCTTCGACTGTTGCCATGGCTCAAAGGGCCCTGCCCGTTCTCCTGCCCTGAATAACCAGCGGCGCCCTTAGCAGCTCCCTTGGCGGTGGAGCGGCAGGGTGAGTCCATGCTGCGGCTCGGGGATCCCCAATCCCCAGCGTTGCGGGGCCAGGCCTCTTGGGAGGGGCTCCTCGTGGGCGGACCTAGGTTTAGAGTTAGCACCCAGGAGGCCAGCAGGCCCAATCCTCTGGCTGGGCGGCGAGAGGTGGGCGGCCCGAGGTAAAGGCGCTGGCGATCGGGAGCGTGGGCCCCTGCATTTTGGCGCAGGAGGCTTCAAATATCGCCGGTTTCTCCAGGGCCCTGTCAGTTCTCCCGCCCTGAATGACGGGCGGCGCCACTAGCGGCCCGGGTGGCAACGTTGCGGCAGGGTGAGTCTGGCTCTGGGTCTTGGGGTCCCTGATCCCCAGTGTAGCGGCACCAGGACCCTTGGGAGTGGCCCCTGGGTGGCTGACCTAGGGTTAGGGTTAGCCCCCAGGAGACCGTCAGGCCCAACCGCACACTGTGCGGCGAGCTGAGGTGCGGCCCGAGGTGAAGGCGCTGGGGAGCGGGAGCGTGGGCCCCAGCGTTTTGGCGTCCTGGGCCTTTGAATGTTGCCATGGCTCGGAGGGCCCTGCCCTTTCTCCTGCCCTGAATCCCCAGCAACGCCCCTAGCGGCTCCGTTGGCGGTGGGGCGGCAGGGTGAATCCCAGGCTGCAGCTCGGGGATCCCCAATCCCCGGCGTTGTGGTGCCAGGCCCCTTGGGAGGGGCTCCTCGTGGGCCGACCCAGGGTTAGAGTTAGCCCCCATAAGGCCGGCAGGCCAGATCCTCTGGCTGGGCGGTGAGAGGTGGGCGGGCCGAGGTAAAGGCGCTGGGGTGCGGGATTGTGGGCCCCTGCATTTTGGGGTGGGAGGCTTCAAATGTCGCCGGTTTCTCCAGGGCCCTGTCAGTTCTCCGGCCCTGAAGGACCGGAGGCGCCCCTCGCGGCCCGGGTGGCAGCGTTGTGGGAGGGTGAGTCTGGCTTTGGGGCTTGGGCTTCCAGAACCCTGGCGTAGTGGCACCAAAACCCTTCAGAGGGGCCCCTGGGGGGCCGACCTAGGGTTAGGGTTAGCCCCCAGGAGACCGTCAGGCCCAACCGCACACTGTGCGGCGAGCTGAGGTGCGGCCCGAGGTGAAGGCGCTGGGGAGCGGGAGCGTGGGCACCAGCGTGTTGGCACGGGGAGCCTTTGAAGGTCACCGGGGACTCAGAAGGCCCTGCCCTTCTCTCGCCCTCTATGACCCGCGGCGCCCCTAGCGGCCCAGGTGGGGACAGCGCGGCAGGGTGAGTCTGGCTCTGGGGCTCTGAGTCACCAATTCCCAGCATTGCAGAGCCAGGCCGCTTGCGATGTCCCCTCAGGGCCCACCCAGGGTTTTGGTTAGCTGCCAGGAGCCCGGCAGGCCCTATCCACCGGCTCTGAAGCAAGCGGTGGGGTGGGCCTAGGTGAGGGCGCTGGCGAGCAGGATCCTGGGAGCCAACGTTTTTGCGCGGGGAGCCTTCAAAGGTCAGCGTGGGCTCGGAGGGCCCTGCCCGATCTCTTGCCCTGATTGACCGGCGGGGCCTCTAGTGGCTCGGGTGGCTGAAGGGCAGCAGGGTGAGTGGGGCACGTGAGCTCGGGGTCCCCATCCCCAGCGTTGCGACGCCAGGCCCCTTGGGAAGGGCCCCTCGGTGGCCGACCTATGGTTAGGGTTAGCCTCCAGGAGGCCAGCAGGCCCGATACACCGCCTGTGCGTCGAGCGGAGAGTTGGGCCGAGGTGAGGGTGCTGGTGAACATGAGCCCGGGCCCAAGCCTTTTGGTTCGGGGCGCCTTCGAAGGTCGGCGGGGGTTCGAAGGGCCCTGCCCGTCCTCCCACCCTGAATGAATGGCGGCACCCCTAGCGGCCTGTATGGGTTGGGGTGGCAGCGTGCATCCGGCGCTGGGGCTTGGGGGCTCCCAATCCCTGGCGTTGCGGCGCCAGGCCCCTTAGGAAGGGACCTTCAGGGGCTGTCCTAGGGTTAGGCTTAGCTCCCAGGAGGCTGGCAGGCCCGAGTCGCTGGCTCTGCGAAGAGCGGAGGTGCGGGCCGAGTTGAGGGTGATGCAGAGCGGGAGCGTGGTCCCCAGCGTTTTGGCGCCCTGGGCCTTCGACTGTTGCCATGGCTCAAAGGGCCCTGCCCGTTCTCCTGCCCTGAATAACCAGCGGCGCCCTTAGCAGCTCCCTTGGCGGTGGAGCGGCAGGGTGAGTCCATGCTGCGGCTCGGGGATCCCCAATCCCCAGCGTTGCGGGGCCAGGCCTCTTGGGAGGGGCTCCTCGTGGGCGGACCTAGGTTTAGAGTTAGCACCCAGGAGGCCAGCAGGCCCAATCCTCTGGCTGGGCGGCGAGAGGTGGGCGGCCCGAGGTAAAGGCGCTGGCGATCGGGAGCGTGGGCCCCTGCATTTTGGCGCAGGAGGCTTCAAATATCGCCGGTTTCTCCAGGGCCCTGTCAGTTCTCCCGCCCTGAATGACGGGCGGCGCCACTAGCGGCCCGGGTGGCAACGTTGCGGCAGGGTGAGTCTGGCTCTGGGTCTTGGGGTCCCTGATCCCCAGTGTAGCGGCACCAGGACCCTTGGGAGTGGCCCCTGGGTGGCTGACCTAGGGTTAGGGTTAGCCCCCAGGAGACCGTCAGGCCCAACCGCACACTGTGCGGCGAGCTGAGGTGCGGCCCGAGGTGAAGGCGCTGGGGAGCGGGAGCGTGGGCCCCAGCGTTTTGGCGTCCTGGGCCTTTGAATGTTGCCATGGCTCGGAGGGCCCTGCCCTTTCTCCTGCCCTGAATCCCCAGCAACGCCCCTAGCGGCTCCGTTGGCGGTGGGGCGGCAGGGTGAATCCCAGGCTGCGGCTCGGGGATCCCCAATCCCCGGCGTTGTGGTGCCAGGCCCCTTGGGAGGGGCTCCTCGTGGGCCGACCCAGGGTTAGAGTTAGCCCCCATAAGGCCGGCAGGCCAGATCCTCTGGCTGGGCGGTGAGAGGTGGGCGGGCCGAGGTAAAGGCGCTGGGGTGCGGGATTGTGGGCCCCTGCATTTTGGGGTGGGAGGCTTCAAATGTCGCCGGTTTCTCCAGGGCCCTGTCAGTTCTCCGGCCCTGAAGGACCGGAGGCGCCCCTCGCGGCCCGGGTGGCAGCGTTGTGGGAGGGTGAGTCTGGCTTTGGGGCTTGGGCTTCCAGAACCCTGGCGTAGTGGCACCAAAACCCTTCAGAGGGGCCCCTGGGGGGCCGACCTAGGGTTAGGGTTAGCCCCCAGGAGACCGTCAGGCCCAACCGCACACTGTGCGGCGAGCTGAGGTGCGGCCCGAGGTGAAGGCGCTGGGGAGCGGGAGCGTGGGCACCAGCGTGTTGGCACGGGGAGCCTTTGAAGGTCACCGGGGACTCAGAAGGCCCTGCCCTTCTCTCGCCCTCTATGACCCGCGGCGCCCCTAGCGGCCCAGGTGGGGACAGCGCGGCAGGGTGAGTCTGGCTCTGGGGCTCTGAGTCACCAATTCCCAGCATTGCAGAGCCAGGCCGCTTGGGATGTCCCCTCAGGGCCCACCCAGGGTTTTGGTTAGCTGCCAGGAGCCCGGCAGGCCCTATCCACCGGCTCTGAAGCAAGCGGTGGGGTGGGCCTAGGTGAGGGCGCTGGCGAGCAGGATCCTGGGAGCCAACGTTTTTGCGCGGGGAGCCTTCAAAGGTCAGCGTGGGCTCGGAGGGCCCTGCCCGATCTCTTGCCCTGATTGACCGGCGGGGCCTCTAGTGGCTCGGGTGGCTGAAGGGCAGCAGGGTGAGTGGGGCACGTGAGCTCGGGGTCCCCATCCCCAGCGTTGCGACGCCAGGCCCCTTGGGAAGGGCCCCTCGGTGGCCGACCTATGGTTAGGGTTAGCCTCCAGGAGGCCAGCAGGCCCGATACACCGCCTGTGCGTCGAGCGGAGAGTTGGGCCGAGGTGAGGGTGCTGGTGAACATGAGCCCGGGCCCAAGCCTTTTGGTTCGGGGCGCCTTCGAAGGTCGGCGGGGGTTCGAAGGGCCCTGCCCGTCCTCCCACCCTGAATGAATGGCGGCACCCCTAGCGGCCTGTATGGGTTGGGGTGGCAGCGTGCATCCGGCGCTGGGGCTTGGGGGCTCCCAATCCCTGGCGTTGCGGCGCCAGGCCCCTTAGGAAGGGACCTTCAGGGGCTGTCCTAGGGTTAGGCTTAGCTCCCAGGAGGCTGGCAGGCCCGAGTCGCTGGCTCTGCGAAGAGCGGAGGTGCGGGCCGAGTTGAGGGTGATGCAGAGCGGGAGCGTGGTCCCCAGCGTTTTGGCGCCCTGGGCCTTCGACTGTTGCCATGGCTCAAAGGGCCCTGCCCGTTCTCCTGCCCTGAATAACCAGCGGCGCCCTTAGCAGCTCCCTTGGCGGTGGAGCGGCAGGGTGAGTCCATGCTGCGGCTCGGGGATCCCCAATCCCCAGCGTTGCGGGGCCAGGCCTCTTGGGAGGGGCTCCTCGTGGGCGGACCTAGGTTTAGAGTTAGCACCCAGGAGGCCAGCAGGCCCAATCCTCTGGCTGGGCGGCGAGAGGTGGGCGGCCCGAGGTAAAGGCGCTGGCGATCGGGAGCGTGGGCCCCTGCATTTTGGCGCAGGAGGCTTCAAATATCGCCGGTTTCTCCAGGGCCCTGTCAGTTCTCCCGCCCTGAATGACGGGCGGCGCCACTAGCGGCCCGGGTGGCAACGTTGCGGCAGGGTGAGTCTGGCTCTGGGTCTTGGGGTCCCTGATCCCCAGTGTAGCGGCACCAGGACCCTTGGGAGTGGCCCCTGGGTGGCTGACCTAGGGTTAGGGTTAGCCCCCAGGAGACCGTCAGGCCCAACCGCACACTGTGCGGCGAGCTGAGGTGCGGCCCGAGGTGAAGGCGCTGGGGAGCGGGAGCGTGGGCCCCAGCGTTTTGGCGTCCTGGGCCTTTGAATGTTGCCATGGCTCGGAGGGCCCTGCCCTTTCTCCTGCCCTGAATCCCCAGCAACGCCCCTAGCGGCTCCGTTGGCGGTGGGGCGGCAGGGTGAATCCCAGGCTGCGGCTCGGGGATCCCCAATCCCCGGCGTTGTGGTGCCAGGCCCCTTGGGAGGGGCTCCTCGTGGGCCGACCCAGGGTTAGAGTTAGCCCCCATAAGGCCGGCAGGCCAGATCCTCTGGCTGGGCGGTGAGAGGTGGGCGGGCCGAGGTAAAGGCGCTGGGGTGCGGGATTGTGGGCCCCTGCATTTTGGGGTGGGAGGCTTCAAATGTCGCCGGTTTCTCCAGGGCCCTGTCAGTTCTCCGGCCCTGAAGGACCGGAGGCGCCCCTCGCGGCCCGGGTGGCAGCGTTGTGGGAGGGTGAGTCTGGCTTTGGGGCTTGGGCTTCCAGAACCCTGGCGTAGTGGCACCAAAACCCTTCAGAGGGGCCCCTGGGGGGCCGACCTAGGGTTAGGGTTAGCCCCCAGGAGACCGTCAGGCCCAACCGCACACTGTGCGGCGAGCTGAGGTGCGGCCCGAGGTGAAGGCGCTGGGGAGCGGGAGCGTGGGCACCAGCGTGTTGGCACGGGGAGCCTTTGAAGGTCACCGGGGACTCAGAAGGCCCTGCCCTTCTCTCGCCCTCTATGACCCGCGGCGCCCCTAGCGGCCCAGGTGGGGACAGCGCGGCAGGGTGAGTCTGGCTCTGGGGCTCTGAGTCACCAATTCCCAGCATTGCAGAGCCAGGCCGCTTGCGATGTCCCCTCAGGGCCCACCCAGGGTTTTGGTTAGCTGCCAGGAGCCCGGCAGGCCCTATCCACCGGCTCTGAAGCAAGCGGTGGGGTGGGCCTAGGTGAGGGCGCTGGCGAGCAGGATCCTGGGAGCCAACGTTTTTGCGCGGGGAGCCTTCAAAGGTCAGCGTGGGCTCGGAGGGCCCTGCCCGATCTCTTGCCCTGATTGACCGGCGGGGCCTCTAGTGGCTCGGGTGGCTGAAGGGCAGCAGGGTGAGTGGGGCACGTGAGCTCGGGGTCCCCATCCCCAGCGTTGCGACGCCAGGCCCCTTGGGAAGGGCCCCTCGGTGGCCGACCTATGGTTAGGGTTAGCCTCCAGGAGGCCAGCAGGCCCGATACACCGCCTGTGCGTCGAGCGGAGAGTTGGGCCGAGGTGAGGGTGCTGGTGAACATGAGCCCGGGCCCAAGCCTTTTGGTTCGGGGCGCCTTCGAAGGTCGGCGGGGGTTCGAAGGGCCCTGCCCGTCCTCCCACCCTGAATGAATGGCGGCACCCCTAGCGGCCTGTATGGGTTGGGGTGGCAGCGTGCATCCGGCGCTGGGGCTTGGGGGCTCCCAATCCCTGGCGTTGCGGCGCCAGGCCCCTTAGGAAGGGACCTTCAGGGGCTGTCCTAGGGTTAGGCTTAGCTCCCAGGAGGCTGGCAGGCCCGAGTCGCTGGCTCTGCGAAGAGCGGAGGTGCGGGCTGAGTTGAGGGTGATGCAGAGCGGGAGCGTGGTCCCCAGCGTTTTGGCGCCCTGGGCCTTCGACTGTTGCCATGGCTCAAAGGGCCCTGCCCGTTCTCCTGCCCTGAATAACCAGCGGCGCCCTTAGCAGCTCCCTTGGCGGTGGAGCGGCAGGGTGAGTCCATGCTGCGGCTCGGGGATCCCCAATCCCCAGCGTTGCGGGGCCAGGCCTCTTGGGAGGGGCTCCTCGTGGGCGGACCTAGGTTTAGAGTTAGCACCCAGGAGGCCAGCAGGCCCAATCCTCTGGCTGGGCGGCGAGAGGTGGGCGGCCCGAGGTAAAGGCGCTGGCGATCGGGAGCGTGGGCCCCTGCATTTTGGCGCAGGAGGCTTCAAATATCGCCGGTTTCTCCAGGGCCCTGTCAGTTCTCCCGCCCTGAATGACGGGCGGCGCCACTAGCGGCCCGGGTGGCAACGTTGCGGCAGGGTGAGTCTGGCTCTGGGTCTTGGGGTCCCTGATCCCCAGTGTAGCGGCACCAGGACCCTTGGGAGTGGCCCCTGGGTGGCTGACCTAGGGTTAGGGTTAGCCCCCAGGAGACCGTCAGGCCCAACCGCACACTGTGCGGCGAGCTGAGGTGCGGCCCGAGGTGAAGGCGCTGGGGAGCGGGAGCGTGGGCCCCAGCGTTTTGGCGTCCTGGGCCTTTGAATGTTGCCATGGCTCGGAGGGCCCTGCCCTTTCTCCTGCCCTGAATCCCCAGCAACGCCCCTAGCGGCTCCGTTGGCGGTGGGGCGGCAGGGTGAATCCCAGGCTGCAGCTCGGGGATCCCCAATCCCCGGCGTTGTGGTGCCAGGCCCCTTGGGAGGGGCTCCTCGTGGGCCGACCCAGGGTTAGAGTTAGCCCCCATAAGGCCGGCAGGCCAGATCCTCTGGCTGGGCGGTGAGAGGTGGGCGGGCCGAGGTAAAGGCGCTGGGGTGCGGGATTGTGGGCCCCTGCATTTTGGGGTGGGAGGCTTCAAATGTCGCCGGTTTCTCCAGGGCCCTGTCAGTTCTCCGGCCCTGAAGGACCGGAGGCGCCCCTCGCGGCCCGGGTGGCAGCGTTGTGGGAGGGTGAGTCTGGCTTTGGGGCTTGGGCTTCCAGAACCCTGGCGTAGTGGCACCAAAACCCTTCAGAGGGGCCCCTGGGGGGCCGACCTAGGGTTAGGGTTAGCCCCCAGGAGACCGTCAGGCCCAACCGCACACTGTGCGGCGAGCTGAGGTGCGGCCCGAGGTGAAGGCGCTGGGGAGCGGGAGCGTGGGCACCAGCGTGTTGGCACGGGGAGCCTTTGAAGGTCACCGGGGACTCAGAAGGCCCTGCCCTTCTCTCGCCCTCTATGACCCGCGGCGCCCCTAGCGGCCCAGGTGGGGACAGCGCGGCAGGGTGAGTCTGGCTCTGGGGCTCTGAGTCACCAATTCCCAGCATTGCAGAGCCAGGCCGCTTGCGATGTCCCCTCAGGGCCCACCCAGGGTTTTGGTTAGCTGCCAGGAGCCCGGCAGGCCCTATCCACCGGCTCTGAAGCAAGCGGTGGGGTGGGCCTAGGTGAGGGCGCTGGCGAGCAGGATCCTGGGAGCCAACGTTTTTGCGCGGGGAGCCTTCAAAGGTCAGCGTGGGCTCGGAGGGCCCTGCCCGATCTCTTGCCCTGATTGACCGGCGGGGCCTCTAGTGGCTCGGGTGGCTGAAGGGCAGCAGGGTGAGTGGGGCACGTGAGCTCGGGGTCCCCATCCCCAGCGTTGCGACGCCAGGCCCCTTGGGAAGGGCCCCTCGGTGGCCGACCTATGGTTAGGGTTAGCCTCCAGGAGGCCAGCAGGCCCGATACACCGCCTGTGCGTCGAGCGGAGAGTTGGGCCGAGGTGAGGGTGCTGGTGAACATGAGCCCGGGCCCAAGCCTTTTGGTTCGGGGCGCCTTCGAAGGTCGGCGGGGGTTCGAAGGGCCCTGCCCGTCCTCCCACCCTGAATGAATGGCGGCACCCCTAGCGGCCTGTATGGGTTGGGGTGGCAGCGTGCATCCGGCGCTGGGGCTTGGGGGCTCCCAATCCCTGGCGTTGCGGCGCCAGGCCCCTTAGGAAGGGACCTTCAGGGGCTGTCCTAGGGTTAGGCTTAGCTCCCAGGAGGCTGGCAGGCCCGAGTCGCTGGCTCTGCGAAGAGCGGAGGTGCGGGCCGAGTTGAGGGTGATGCAGAGCGGGAGCGTGGTCCCCAGCGTTTTGGCGCCCTGGGCCTTCGACTGTTGCCATGGCTCAAAGGGCCCTGCCCGTTCTCCTGCCCTGAATAACCAGCGGCGCCCTTAGCAGCTCCCTTGGCGGTGGAGCGGCAGGGTGAGTCCATGCTGCGGCTCGGGGATCCCCAATCCCCAGCATTGCGGGGCCAGGCCTCTTGGGAGGGGCTCCTCGTGGGCGGACCTAGGTTTAGAGTTAGCACCCAGGAGGCCAGCAGGCCCAATCCTCTGGCTGGGCGGCGAGAGGTGGGCGGCCCGAGGTAAAGGCGCTGGCGATCGGGAGCGTGGGCCCCTGCATTTTGGCGCAGGAGGCTTCAAATATCGCCGGTTTCTCCAGGGCCCTGTCAGTTCTCCCGCCCTGAATGACGGGCGGCGCCACTAGCGGCCCGGGTGGCAACGTTGCGGCAGGGTGAGTCTGGCTCTGGGTCTTGGGGTCCCTGATCCCCAGTGTAGCGGCACCAGGACCCTTGGGAGTGGCCCCTGGGTGGCTGACCTAGGGTTAGGGTTAGCCCCCAGGAGACCGTCAGGCCCAACCGCACACTGTGCGGCGAGCTGAGGTGCGGCCCGAGGTGAAGGCGCTGGGGAGCGGGAGCGTGGGCCCCAGCGTTTTGGCGTCCTGGGCCTTTGAATGTTGCCATGGCTCGGAGGGCCCTGCCCTTTCTCCTGCCCTGAATCCCCAGCAACGCCCCTAGCGGCTCCGTTGGCGGTGGGGCGGCAGGGTGAATCCCAGGCTGCGGCTCGGGGATCCCCAATCCCCGGCGTTGTGGTGCCAGGCCCCTTGGGAGGGGCTCCTCGTGGGCCGACCCAGGGTTAGAGTTAGCCCCCATAAGGCCGGCAGGCCAGATCCTCTGGCTGGGCGGTGAGAGGTGGGCGGGCCGAGGTAAAGGCGCTGGGGTGCGGGATTGTGGGCCCCTGCATTTTGGGGTGGGAGGCTTCAAATGTCGCCGGTTTCTCCAGGGCCCTGTCAGTTCTCCGGCCCTGAAGGACCGGAGGCGCCCCTCGCGGCCCGGGTGGCAGCGTTGTGGGAGGGTGAGTCTGGCTTTGGGGCTTGGGCTTCCAGAACCCTGGCGTAGTGGCACCAAAACCCTTCAGAGGGGCCCCTGGGGGGCCGACCTAGGGTTAGGGTTAGCCCCCAGGAGACCGTCAGGCCCAACCGCACACTGTGCGGCGAGCTGAGGTGCGGCCCGAGGTGAAGGCGCTGGGGAGCGGGAGCGTGGGCACCAGCGTGTTGGCACGGGGAGCCTTTGAAGGTCACCGGGGACTCAGAAGGCCCTGCCCTTCTCTCGCCCTCTATGACCCGCGGCGCCCCTAGCGGCCCAGGTGGGGACAGCGCGGCAGGGTGAGTCTGGCTCTGGGGCTCTGAGTCACCAATTCCCAGCATTGCAGAGCCAGGCCGCTTGCGATGTCCCCTCAGGGCCCACCCAGGGTTTTGGTTAGCTGCCAGGAGCCCGGCAGGCCCTATCCACCGGCTCTGAAGCAAGCGGTGGGGTGGGCCTAGGTGAGGGCGCTGGCGAGCAGGATCCTGGGAGCCAACGTTTTTGCGCGGGGAGCCTTCAAAGGTCAGCGTGGGCTCGGAGGGCCCTGCCCGATCTCTTGCCCTGATTGACCGGCGGGGCCTCTAGTGGCTCGGGTGGCTGAAGGGCAGCAGGGTGAGTGGGGCACGTGAGCTCGGGGTCCCCATCCCCAGCGTTGCGACGCCAGGCCCCTTGGGAAGGGCCCCTCGGTGGCCGACCTATGGTTAGGGTTAGCCTCCAGGAGGCCAGCAGGCCCGATACACCGCCTGTGCGTCGAGCGGAGAGTTGGGCCGAGGTGAGGGTGCTGGTGAACATGAGCCCGGGCCCAAGCCTTTTGGTTCGGGGCGCCTTCGAAGGTCGGCGGGGGTTCGAAGGGCCCTGCCCGTCCTCCCACCCTGAATGAATGGCGGCACCCCTAGCGGCCTGTATGGGTTGGGGTGGCAGCGTGCATCCGGCGCTGGGGCTTGGGGGCTCCCAATCCCTGGCGTTGCGGCGCCAGGCCCCTTAGGAAGGGACCTTCAGGGGCTGTCCTAGGGTTAGGCTTAGCTCCCAGGAGGCTGGCAGGCCCGAGTCGCTGGCTCTGCGAAGAGCGGAGGTGCGGGCCGAGTTGAGGGTGATGCAGAGCGGGAGCGTGGTCCCCAGCGTTTTGGCGCCCTGGGCCTTCGACTGTTGCCATGGCTCAAAGGGCCCTGCCCGTTCTCCTGCCCTGAATAACCAGCGGCGCCCTTAGCAGCTCCCTTGGCGGTGGAGCGGCAGGGTGAGTCCATGCTGCGGCTCGGGGATCCCCAATCCCCAGCGTTGCGGGGCCAGGCCTCTTGGGAGGGGCTCCTCGTGGGCGGACCTAGGTTTAGAGTTAGCACCCAGGAGGCCAGCAGGCCCAATCCTCTGGCTGGGCGGCGAGAGGTGGGCGGCCCGAGGTAAAGGCGCTGGCGATCGGGAGCGTGGGCCCCTGCATTTTGGCGCAGGAGGCTTCAAATATCGCCGGTTTCTCCAGGGCCCTGTCAGTTCTCCCGCCCTGAATGACGGGCGGCGCCACTAGCGGCCCGGGTGGCAACGTTGCGGCAGGGTGAGTCTGGCTCTGGGTCTTGGGGTCCCTGATCCCCAGTGTAGCGGCACCAGGACCCTTGGGAGTGGCCCCTGGGTGGCTGACCTAGGGTTAGGGTTAGCCCCCAGGAGACCGTCAGGCCCAACCGCACACTGTGCGGCGAGCTGAGGTGCGGCCCGAGGTGAAGGCGCTGGGGAGCGGGAGCGTGGGCCCCAGCGTTTTGGCGTCCTGGGCCTTTGAATGTTGCCATGGCTCGGAGGGCCCTGCCCTTTCTCCTGCCCTGAATCCCCAGCAACGCCCCTAGCGGCTCCGTTGGCGGTGGGGCGGCAGGGTGAATCCCAGGCTGCAGCTCGGGGATCCCCAATCCCCGGCGTTGTGGTGCCAGGCCCCTTGGGAGGGGCTCCTCGTGGGCCGACCCAGGGTTAGAGTTAGCCCCCATAAGGCCGGCAGGCCAGATCCTCTGGCTGGGCGGTGAGAGGTGGGCGGGCCGAGGTAAAGGCGCTGGGGTGCGGGATTGTGGGCCCCTGCATTTTGGGGTGGGAGGCTTCAAATGTCGCCGGTTTCTCCAGGGCCCTGTCAGTTCTCCGGCCCTGAAGGACCGGAGGCGCCCCTCGCGGCCCGGGTGGCAGCGTTGTGGGAGGGTGAGTCTGGCTTTGGGGCTTGGGCTTCCAGAACCCTGGCGTAGTGGCACCAAAACCCTTCAGAGGGGCCCCTGGGGGGCCGACCTAGGGTTAGGGTTAGCCCCCAGGAGACCGTCAGGCCCAACCGCACACTGTGCGGCGAGCTGAGGTGCGGCCCGAGGTGAAGGCGCTGGGGAGCGGGAGCGTGGGCACCAGCGTGTTGGCACGGGGAGCCTTTGAAGGTCACCGGGGACTCAGAAGGCCCTGCCCTTCTCTCGCCCTCTATGACCCGCGGCGCCCCTAGCGGCCCAGGTGGGGACAGCGCGGCAGGGTGAGTCTGGCTCTGGGGCTCTGAGTCACCAATTCCCAGCATTGCAGAGCCAGGCCGCTTGCGATGTCCCCTCAGGGCCCACCCAGGGTTTTGGTTAGCTGCCAGGAGCCCGGCAGGCCCTATCCACCGGCTCTGAAGCAAGCGGTGGGGTGGGCCTAGGTGAGGGCGCTGGCGAGCAGGATCCTGGGAGCCAACGTTTTTGCGCGGGGAGCCTTCAAAGGTCAGCGTGGGCTCGGAGGGCCCTGCCCGATCTCTTGCCCTGATTGACCGGCGGGGCCTCTAGTGGCTCGGGTGGCTGAAGGGCAGCAGGGTGAGTGGGGCACGTGAGCTCGGGGTCCCCATCCCCAGCGTTGCGACGCCAGGCCCCTTGGGAAGGGCCCCTCGGTGGCCGACCTATGGTTAGGGTTAGCCTCCAGGAGGCCAGCAGGCCCGATACACCGCCTGTGCGTCGAGCGGAGAGTTGGGCCGAGGTGAGGGTGCTGGTGAACATGAGCCCGGGCCCAAGCCTTTTGGTTCGGGGCGCCTTCGAAGGTCGGCGGGGGTTCGAAGGGCCCTGCCCGTCCTCCCACCCTGAATGAATGGCGGCACCCCTAGCGGCCTGTATGGGTTGGGGTGGCAGCGTGCATCCGGCGCTGGGGCTTGGGGGCTCCCAATCCCTGGCGTTGCGGCGCCAGGCCCCTTAGGAAGGGACCTTCAGGGGCTGTCCTAGGGTTAGGCTTAGCTCCCAGGAGGCTGGCAGGCCCGAGTCGCTGGCTCTGCGAAGAGCGGAGGTGCGGGCCGAGTTGAGGGTGATGCAGAGCGGGAGCGTGGTCCCCAGCGTTTTGGCGCCCTGGGCCTTCGACTGTTGCCATGGCTCAAAGGGCCCTGCCCGTTCTCCTGCCCTGAATAACCAGCGGCGCCCTTAGCAGCTCCCTTGGCGGTGGAGCGGCAGGGTGAGTCCATGCTGCGGCTCGGGGATCCCCAATCCCCAGCGTTGCGGGGCCAGGCCTCTTGGGAGGGGCTCCTCGTGGGCGGACCTAGGTTTAGAGTTAGCACCCAGGAGGCCAGCAGGCCCAATCCTCTGGCTGGGCGGCGAGAGGTGGGCGGCCCGAGGTAAAGGCGCTGGCGATCGGGAGCGTGGGCCCCTGCATTTTGGCGCAGGAGGCTTCAAATATCGCCGGTTTCTCCAGGGCCCTGTCAGTTCTCCCGCCCTGAATGACGGGCGGCGCCACTAGCGGCCCGGGTGGCAACGTTGCGGCAGGGTGAGTCTGGCTCTGGGTCTTGGGGTCCCTGATCCCCAGTGTAGCGGCACCAGGACCCTTGGGAGTGGCCCCTGGGTGGCTGACCTAGGGTTAGGGTTAGCCCCCAGGAGACCGTCAGGCCCAACCGCACACTGTGCGGCGAGCTGAGGTGCGGCCCGAGGTGAAGGCGCTGGGGAGCGGGAGCGTGGGCCCCAGCGTTTTGGCGTCCTGGGCCTTTGAATGTTGCCATGGCTCGGAGGGCCCTGCCCTTTCTCCTGCCCTGAATCCCCAGCAACGCCCCTAGCGGCTCCGTTGGCGGTGGGGCGGCAGGGTGAATCCCAGGCTGCGGCTCGGGGATCCCCAATCCCCGGCGTTGTGGTGCCAGGCCCCTTGGGAGGGGCTCCTCGTGGGCCGACCCAGGGTTAGAGTTAGCCCCCATAAGGCCGGCAGGCCAGATCCTCTGGCTGGGCGGTGAGAGGTGGGCGGGCCGAGGTAAAGGCGCTGGGGTGCGGGATTGTGGGCCCCTGCATTTTGGGGTGGGAGGCTTCAAATGTCGCCGGTTTCTCCAGGGCCCTGTCAGTTCTCCGGCCCTGAAGGACCGGAGGCGCCCCTCGCGGCCCGGGTGGCAGCGTTGTGGGAGGGTGAGTCTGGCTTTGGGGCTTGGGCTTCCAGAACCCTGGCGTAGTGGCACCAAAACCCTTCAGAGGGGCCCCTGGGGGGCCGACCTAGGGTTAGGGTTAGCCCCCAGGAGACCGTCAGGCCCAACCGCACACTGTGCGGCGAGCTGAGGTGCGGCCCGAGGTGAAGGCGCTGGGGAGCGGGAGCGTGGGCACCAGCGTGTTGGCACGGGGAGCCTTTGAAGGTCACCGGGGACTCAGAAGGCCCTGCCCTTCTCTCGCCCTCTATGACCCGCGGCGCCCCTAGCGGCCCAGGTGGGGACAGCGCGGCAGGGTGAGTCTGGCTCTGGGGCTCTGAGTCACCAATTCCCAGCATTGCAGAGCCAGGCCGCTTGCGATGTCCCCTCAGGGCCCACCCAGGGTTTTGGTTAGCTGCCAGGAGCCCGGCAGGCCCTATCCACCGGCTCTGAAGCAAGCGGTGGGGTGGGCCTAGGTGAGGGCGCTGGCGAGCAGGATCCTGGGAGCCAACGTTTTTGCGCGGGGAGCCTTCAAAGGTCAGCGTGGGCTCGGAGGGCCCTGCCCGATCTCTTGCCCTGATTGACCGGCGGGGCCTCTAGTGGCTCGGGTGGCTGAAGGGCAGCAGGGTGAGTGGGGCACGTGAGCTCGGGGTCCCCATCCCCAGCGTTGCGACGCCAGGCCCCTTGGGAAGGGCCCCTCGGTGGCCGACCTATGGTTAGGGTTAGCCTCCAGGAGGCCAGCAGGCCCGATACACCGCCTGTGCGTCGAGCGGAGAGTTGGGCCGAGGTGAGGGTGCTGGTGAACATGAGCCCGGGCCCAAGCCTTTTGGTTCGGGGCGCCTTCGAAGGTCGGCGGGGGTTCGAAGGGCCCTGCCCGTCCTCCCACCCTGAATGAATGGCGGCACCCCTAGCGGCCTGTATGGGTTGGGGTGGCAGCGTGCATCCGGCGCTGGGGCTTGGGGGCTCCCAATCCCTGGCGTTGCGGCGCCAGGCCCCTTAGGAAGGGACCTTCAGGGGCTGTCCTAGGGTTAGGCTTAGCTCCCAGGAGGCTGGCAGGCCCGAGTCGCTGGCTCTGCGAAGAGCGGAGGTGCGGGCCGAGTTGAGGGTGATGCAGAGCGGGAGCGTGGTCCCCAGCGTTTTGGCGCCCTGGGCCTTCGACTGTTGCCATGGCTCAAAGGGCCCTGCCCGTTCTCCTGCCCTGAATAACCAGCGGCGCCCTTAGCAGCTCCCTTGGCGGTGGAGCGGCAGGGTGAGTCCATGCTGCGGCTCGGGGATCCCCAATCCCCAGCATTGCGGGGCCAGGCCTCTTGGGAGGGGCTCCTCGTGGGCGGACCTAGGTTTAGAGTTAGCACCCAGGAGGCCAGCAGGCCCAATCCTCTGGCTGGGCGGCGAGAGGTGGGCGGCCCGAGGTAAAGGCGCTGGCGATCGGGAGCGTGGGCCCCTGCATTTTGGCGCAGGAGGCTTCAAATATCGCCGGTTTCTCCAGGGCCCTGTCAGTTCTCCCGCCCTGAATGACGGGCGGCGCCACTAGCGGCCCGGGTGGCAACGTTGCGGCAGGGTGAGTCTGGCTCTGGGTCTTGGGGTCCCTGATCCCCAGTGTAGCGGCACCAGGACCCTTGGGAGTGGCCCCTGGGTGGCTGACCTAGGGTTAGGGTTAGCCCCCAGGAGACCGTCAGGCCCAACCGCACACTGTGCGGCGAGCTGAGGTGCGGCCCGAGGTGAAGGCGCTGGGGAGCGGGAGCGTGGGCCCCAGCGTTTTGGCGTCCTGGGCCTTTGAATGTTGCCATGGCTCGGAGGGCCCTGCCCTTTCTCCTGCCCTGAATCCCCAGCAACGCCCCTAGCGGCTCCGTTGGCGGTGGGGCGGCAGGGTGAATCCCAGGCTGCGGCTCGGGGATCCCCAATCCCCGGCGTTGTGGTGCCAGGCCCCTTGGGAGGGGCTCCTCGTGGGCCGACCCAGGGTTAGAGTTAGCCCCCATAAGGCCGGCAGGCCAGATCCTCTGGCTGGGCGGTGAGAGGTGGGCGGGCCGAGGTAAAGGCGCTGGGGTGCGGGATTGTGGGCCCCTGCATTTTGGGGTGGGAGGCTTCAAATGTCGCCGGTTTCTCCAGGGCCCTGTCAGTTCTCCGGCCCTGAAGGACCGGAGGCGCCCCTCGCGGCCCGGGTGGCAGCGTTGTGGGAGGGTGAGTCTGGCTTTGGGGCTTGGGCTTCCAGAACCCTGGCGTAGTGGCACCAAAACCCTTCAGAGGGGCCCCTGGGGGGCCGACCTAGGGTTAGGGTTAGCCCCCAGGAGACCGTCAGGCCCAACCGCACACTGTGCGGCGAGCTGAGGTGCGGCCCGAGGTGAAGGCGCTGGGGAGCGGGAGCGTGGGCACCAGCGTGTTGGCACGGGGAGCCTTTGAAGGTCACCGGGGACTCAGAAGGCCCTGCCCTTCTCTCGCCCTCTATGACCCGCGGCGCCCCTAGCGGCCCAGGTGGGGACAGCGCGGCAGGGTGAGTCTGGCTCTGGGGCTCTGAGTCACCAATTCCCAGCATTGCAGAGCCAGGCCGCTTGGGATGTCCCCTCAGGGCCCACCCAGGGTTTTGGTTAGCTGCCAGGAGCCCGGCAGGCCCTATCCACCGGCTCTGAAGCAAGCGGTGGGGTGGGCCTAGGTGAGGGCGCTGGCGAGCAGGATCCTGGGAGCCAACGTTTTTGCGCGGGGAGCCTTCAAAGGTCAGCGTGGGCTCGGAGGGCCCTGCCCGATCTCTTGCCCTGATTGACCGGCGGGGCCTCTAGTGGCTCGGGTGGCTGAAGGGCAGCAGGGTGAGTGGGGCACGTGAGCTCGGGGTCCCCATCCCCAGCGTTGCGACGCCAGGCCCCTTGGGAAGGGCCCCTCGGTGGCCGACCTATGGTTAGGGTTAGCCTCCAGGAGGCCAGCAGGCCCGATACACCGCCTGTGCGTCGAGCGGAGAGTTGGGCCGAGGTGAGGGTGCTGGTGAACATGAGCCCGGGCCCAAGCCTTTTGGTTCGGGGCGCCTTCGAAGGTCGGCGGGGGTTCGAAGGGCCCTGCCCGTCCTCCCACCCTGAATGAATGGCGGCACCCCTAGCGGCCTGTATGGGTTGGGGTGGCAGCGTGCATCCGGCGCTGGGGCTTGGGGGCTCCCAATCCCTGGCGTTGCGGCGCCAGGCCCCTTAGGAAGGGACCTTCAGGGGCTGTCCTAGGGTTAGGCTTAGCTCCCAGGAGGCTGGCAGGCCCGAGTCGCTGGCTCTGCGAAGAGCGGAGGTGCGGGCCGAGTTGAGGGTGATGCAGAGCGGGAGCGTGGTCCCCAGCGTTTTGGCGCCCTGGGCCTTCGACTGTTGCCATGGCTCAAAGGGCCCTGCCCGTTCTCCTGCCCTGAATAACCAGCGGCGCCCTTAGCAGCTCCCTTGGCGGTGGAGCGGCAGGGTGAGTCCATGCTGCGGCTCGGGGATCCCCAATCCCCAGCGTTGCGGGGCCAGGCCTCTTGGGAGGGGCTCCTCGTGGGCGGACCTAGGTTTAGAGTTAGCACCCAGGAGGCCAGCAGGCCCAATCCTCTGGCTGGGCGGCGAGAGGTGGGCGGCCCGAGGTAAAGGCGCTGGCGATCGGGAGCGTGGGCCCCTGCATTTTGGCGCAGGAGGCTTCAAATATCGCCGGTTTCTCCAGGGCCCTGTCAGTTCTCCCGCCCTGAATGACGGGCGGCGCCACTAGCGGCCCGGGTGGCAACGTTGCGGCAGGGTGAGTCTGGCTCTGGGTCTTGGGGTCCCTGATCCCCAGTGTAGCGGCACCAGGACCCTTGGGAGTGGCCCCTGGGTGGCTGACCTAGGGTTAGGGTTAGCCCCCAGGAGACCGTCAGGCCCAACCGCACACTGTGCGGCGAGCTGAGGTGCGGCCCGAGGTGAAGGCGCTGGGGAGCGGGAGCGTGGGCCCCAGCGTTTTGGCGTCCTGGGCCTTTGAATGTTGCCATGGCTCGGAGGGCCCTGCCCTTTCTCCTGCCCTGAATCCCCAGCAACGCCCCTAGCGGCTCCGTTGGCGGTGGGGCGGCAGGGTGAATCCCAGGCTGCAGCTCGGGGATCCCCAATCCCCGGCGTTGTGGTGCCAGGCCCCTTGGGAGGGGCTCCTCGTGGGCCGACCCAGGGTTAGAGTTAGCCCCCATAAGGCCGGCAGGCCAGATCCTCTGGCTGGGCGGTGAGAGGTGGGCGGGCCGAGGTAAAGGCGCTGGGGTGCGGGATTGTGGGCCCCTGCATTTTGGGGTGGGAGGCTTCAAATGTCGCCGGTTTCTCCAGGGCCCTGTCAGTTCTCCGGCCCTGAAGGACCGGAGGCGCCCCTCGCGGCCCGGGTGGCAGCGTTGTGGGAGGGTGAGTCTGGCTTTGGGGCTTGGGCTTCCAGAACCCTGGCGTAGTGGCACCAAAACCCTTCAGAGGGGCCCCTGGGGGGCCGACCTAGGGTTAGGGTTAGCCCCCAGGAGACCGTCAGGCCCAACCGCACACTGTGCGGCGAGCTGAGGTGCGGCCCGAGGTGAAGGCGCTGGGGAGCGGGAGCGTGGGCACCAGCGTGTTGGCACGGGGAGCCTTTGAAGGTCACCGGGGACTCAGAAGGCCCTGCCCTTCTCTCGCCCTCTATGACCCGCGGCGCCCCTAGCGGCCCAGGTGGGGACAGCGCGGCAGGGTGAGTCTGGCTCTGGGGCTCTGAGTCACCAATTCCCAGCATTGCAGAGCCAGGCCGCTTGCGATGTCCCCTCAGGGCCCACCCAGGGTTTTGGTTAGCTGCCAGGAGCCCGGCAGGCCCTATCCACCGGCTCTGAAGCAAGCGGTGGGGTGGGCCTAGGTGAGGGCGCTGGCGAGCAGGATCCTGGGAGCCAACGTTTTTGCGCGGGGAGCCTTCAAAGGTCAGCGTGGGCTCGGAGGGCCCTGCCCGATCTCTTGCCCTGATTGACCGGCGGGGCCTCTAGTGGCTCGGGTGGCTGAAGGGCAGCAGGGTGAGTGGGGCACGTGAGCTCGGGGTCCCCATCCCCAGCGTTGCGACGCCAGGCCCCTTGGGAAGGGCCCCTCGGTGGCCGACCTATGGTTAGGGTTAGCCTCCAGGAGGCCAGCAGGCCCGATACACCGCCTGTGCGTCGAGCGGAGAGTTGGGCCGAGGTGAGGGTGCTGGTGAACATGAGCCCGGGCCCAAGCCTTTTGGTTCGGGGCGCCTTCGAAGGTCGGCGGGGGTTCGAAGGGCCCTGCCCGTCCTCCCACCCTGAATGAATGGCGGCACCCCTAGCGGCCTGTATGGGTTGGGGTGGCAGCGTGCATCCGGCGCTGGGGCTTGGGGGCTCCCAATCCCTGGCGTTGCGGCGCCAGGCCCCTTAGGAAGGGACCTTCAGGGGCTGTCCTAGGGTTAGGCTTAGCTCCCAGGAGGCTGGCAGGCCCGAGTCGCTGGCTCTGCGAAGAGCGGAGGTGCGGGCCGAGTTGAGGGTGATGCAGAGCGGGAGCGTGGTCCCCAGCGTTTTGGCGCCCTGGGCCTTCGACTGTTGCCATGGCTCAAAGGGCCCTGCCCGTTCTCCTGCCCTGAATAACCAGCGGCGCCCTTAGCAGCTCCCTTGGCGGTGGAGCGGCAGGGTGAGTCCATGCTGCGGCTCGGGGATCCCCAATCCCCAGCGTTGCGGGGCCAGGCCTCTTGGGAGGGGCTCCTCGTGGGCGGACCTAGGTTTAGAGTTAGCACCCAGGAGGCCAGCAGGCCCAATCCTCTGGCTGGGCGGCGAGAGGTGGGCGGCCCGAGGTAAAGGCGCTGGCGATCGGGAGCGTGGGCCCCTGCATTTTGGCGCAGGAGGCTTCAAATATCGCCGGTTTCTCCAGGGCCCTGTCAGTTCTCCCGCCCTGAATGACGGGCGGCGCCACTAGCGGCCCGGGTGGCAACGTTGCGGCAGGGTGAGTCTGGCTCTGGGTCTTGGGGTCCCTGATCCCCAGTGTAGCGGCACCAGGACCCTTGGGAGTGGCCCCTGGGTGGCTGACCTAGGGTTAGGGTTAGCCCCCAGGAGACCGTCAGGCCCAACCGCACACTGTGCGGCGAGCTGAGGTGCGGCCCGAGGTGAAGGCGCTGGGGAGCGGGAGCGTGGGCCCCAGCGTTTTGGCGTCCTGGGCCTTTGAATGTTGCCATGGCTCGGAGGGCCCTGCCCTTTCTCCTGCCCTGAATCCCCAGCAATGCCCCTAGCGGCTCCGTTGGCGGTGGGGCGGCAGGGTGAATCCCAGGCTGCAGCTCGGGGATCCCCAATCCCCGGCGTTGTGGTGCCAGGCCCCTTGGGAGGGGCTCCTCGTGGGCCGACCCAGGGTTAGAGTTAGCCCCCATAAGGCCGGCAGGCCAGATCCTCTGGCTGGGCGGTGAGAGGTGGGCGGGCCGAGGTAAAGGCGCTGGGGTGCGGGATTGTGGGCCCCTGCATTTTGGGGTGGGAGGCTTCAAATGTCGCCGGTTTCTCCAGGGCCCTGTCAGTTCTCCGGCCCTGAAGGACCGGAGGCGCCCCTCGCGGCCCGGGTGGCAGCGTTGTGGGAGGGTGAGTCTGGCTTTGGGGCTTGGGCTTCCAGAACCCTGGCGTAGTGGCACCAAAACCCTTCAGAGGGGCCCCTGGGGGGCCGACCTAGGGTTAGGGTTAGCCCCCAGGAGACCGTCAGGCCCAACCGCACACTGTGCGGCGAGCTGAGGTGCGGCCCGAGGTGAAGGCGCTGGGGAGCGGGAGCGTGGGCACCAGCGTTTTGGCACGGGGAGCCTTTGAAGGTCACCGGGGACTCAGAAGGCCCTGCCCTTCTCTCGCCCTCTATGACCCGCGGCGCCCCTAGCGGCCCAGGTGGGGACAGCGCGGCAGGGTGAGTCTGGCTCTGGGGCTCTGAGTCACCAATTCCCAGCATTGCAGAGCCAGGCCGCTTGCGATGTCCCCTCAGGGCCCACCCAGGGTTTTGGTTAGCTGCCAGGAGCCCGGCAGGCCCTATCCACCGGCTCTGAAGCAAGCGGTGGGGTGGGCCTAGGTGAGGGCGCTGGCGAGCAGGATCCTGGGAGCCAACGTTTTTGCGCGGGGAGCCTTCAAAGGTCAGCGTGGGCTCGGAGGGCCCTGCCCGATCTCTTGCCCTGATTGACCGGCGGGGCCTCTAGTGGCTCGGGTGGCTGAAGGGCAGCAGGGTGAGTGGGGCACGTGAGCTCGGGGTCCCCATCCCCAGCGTTGCGACGCCAGGCCCCTTGGGAAGGGCCCCTCGGTGGCCGACCTATGGTTAGGGTTAGCCTCCAGGAGGCCAGCAGGCCCGATACACCGCCTGTGCGTCGAGCGGAGAGTTGGGCCGAGGTGAGGGTGCTGGTGAACATGAGCCCGGGCCCAAGCCTTTTGGTTCGGGGCGCCTTCGAAGGTCGGCGGGGGTTCGAAGGGCCCTGCCCGTCCTCCCACCCTGAATGAATGGCGGCACCCCTAGCGGCCTGTATGGGTTGGGGTGGCAGCGTGCATCCGGCGCTGGGGCTTGGGGGCTCCCAATCCCTGGCGTTGCGGCGCCAGGCCCCTTAGGAAGGGACCTTCAGGGGCTGTCCTAGGGTTAGGCTTAGCTCCCAGGAGGCTGGCAGGCCCGAGTCGCTGGCTCTGCGAAGAGCGGAGGTGCGGGCCGAGTTGAGGGTGATGCAGAGCGGGAGCGTGGTCCCCAGCGTTTTGGCGCCCTGGGCCTTCGACTGTTGCCATGGCTCAAAGGGCCCTGCCCGTTCTCCTGCCCTGAATAACCAGCGGCGCCCTTAGCAGCTCCCTTGGCGGTGGAGCGGCAGGGTGAGTCCATGCTGCGGCTCGGGGATCCCCAATCCCCAGCGTTGCGGGGCCAGGCCTCTTGGGAGGGGCTCCTCGTGGGCGGACCTAGGTTTAGAGTTAGCACCCAGGAGGCCAGCAGGCCCAATCCTCTGGCTGGGCGGCGAGAGGTGGGCGGCCCGAGGTAAAGGCGCTGGCGATCGGGAGCGTGGGCCCCTGCATTTTGGCGCAGGAGGCTTCAAATATCGCCGGTTTCTCCAGGGCCCTGTCAGTTCTCCCGCCCTGAATGACGGGCGGCGCCACTAGCGGCCCGGGTGGCAACGTTGCGGCAGGGTGAGTCTGGCTCTGGGTCTTGGGGTCCCTGATCCCCAGTGTAGCGGCACCAGGACCCTTGGGAGTGGCCCCTGGGTGGCTGACCTAGGGTTAGGGTTAGCCCCCAGGAGACCGTCAGGCCCAACCGCACACTGTGCGGCGAGCTGAGGTGCGGCCCGAGGTGAAGGCGCTGGGGAGCGGGAGCGTGGGCCCCAGCGTTTTGGCGTCCTGGGCCTTTGAATGTTGCCATGGCTCGGAGGGCCCTGCCCTTTCTCCTGCCCTGAATCCCCAGCAACGCCCCTAGCGGCTCCGTTGGCGGTGGGGCGGCAGGGTGAATCCCAGGCTGCAGCTCGGGGATCCCCAATCCCCGGCGTTGTGGTGCCAGGCCCCTTGGGAGGGGCTCCTCGTGGGCCGACCCAGGGTTAGAGTTAGCCCCCATAAGGCCGGCAGGCCAGATCCTCTGGCTGGGCGGTGAGAGGTGGGCGGGCCGAGGTAAAGGCGCTGGGGTGCGGGATTGTGGGCCCCTGCATTTTGGGGTGGGAGGCTTCAAATGTCGCCGGTTTCTCCAGGGCCCTGTCAGTTCTCCGGCCCTGAAGGACCGGAGGCGCCCCTCGCGGCCCGGGTGGCAGCGTTGTGGGAGGGTGAGTCTGGCTTTGGGGCTTGGGCTTCCAGAACCCTGGCGTAGTGGCACCAAAACCCTTCAGAGGGGCCCCTGGGGGGCCGACCTAGGGTTAGGGTTAGCCCCCAGGAGACCGTCAGGCCCAACCGCACACTGTGCGGCGAGCTGAGGTGCGGCCCGAGGTGAAGGCGCTGGGGAGCGGGAGCGTGGGCACCAGCGTGTTGGCACGGGGAGCCTTTGAAGGTCACCGGGGACTCAGAAGGCCCTGCCCTTCTCTCGCCCTCTATGACCCGCGGCGCCCCTAGCGGCCCAGGTGGGGACAGCGCGGCAGGGTGAGTCTGGCTCTGGGGCTCTGAGTCACCAATTCCCAGCATTGCAGAGCCAGGCCGCTTGCGATGTCCCCTCAGGGCCCACCCAGGGTTTTGGTTAGCTGCCAGGAGCCCGGCAGGCCCTATCCACCGGCTCTGAAGCAAGCGGTGGGGTGGGCCTAGGTGAGGGCGCTGGCGAGCAGGATCCTGGGAGCCAACGTTTTTGCGCGGGGAGCCTTCAAAGGTCAGCGTGGGCTCGGAGGGCCCTGCCCGATCTCTTGCCCTGATTGACCGGCGGGGCCTCTAGTGGCTCGGGTGGCTGAAGGGCAGCAGGGTGAGTGGGGCACGTGAGCTCGGGGTCCCCATCCCCAGCGTTGCGACGCCAGGCCCCTTGGGAAGGGCCCCTCGGTGGCCGACCTATGGTTAGGGTTAGCCTCCAGGAGGCCAGCAGGCCCGATACACCGCCTGTGCGTCGAGCGGAGAGTTGGGCCGAGGTGAGGGTGCTGGTGAACATGAGCCCGGGCCCAAGCCTTTTGGTTCGGGGCGCCTTCGATGGTCGGCGGGGGTTCGAAGGGCCCTGCCCGTCCTCCCACCCTGAATGAATGGCGGCACCCCTAGCGGCCTGTATGGGTTGGGGTGGCAGCGTGCATCCGGCGCTGGGGCTTGGGGGCTCCCAATCCCTGGCGTTGCGGCGCCAGGCCCCTTAGGAAGGGACCTTCAGGGGCTGTCCTAGGGTTAGGCTTAGCTCCCAGGAGGCTGGCAGGCCCGAGTCGCTGGCTCTGCGAAGAGCGGAGGTGCGGGCCGAGTTGAGGGTGATGCAGAGCGGGAGCGTGGTCCCCAGCGTTTTGGCGCCCTGGGCCTTCGACTGTTGCCATGGCTCAAAGGGCCCTGCCCGTTCTCCTGCCCTGAATAACCAGCGGCGCCCTTAGCAGCTCCCTTGGCGGTGGAGCGGCAGGGTGAGTCCATGCTGCGGCTCGGGGATCCCCAATCCCCAGCGTTGCGGGGCCAGGCCTCTTGGGAGGGGCTCCTCGTGGGCGGACCTAGGTTTAGAGTTAGCACCCAGGAGGCCAGCAGGCCCAATCCTCTGGCTGGGCGGCGAGAGGTGGGCGGCCCGAGGTAAAGGCGCTGGCGATCGGGAGCGTGGGCCCCTGCATTTTGGCGCAGGAGGCTTCAAATATCGCAGGTTTCTCCAGGGCCCTGTCAGTTCTCCCGCCCTGAATGACGGGCGGCGCCACTAGCGGCCCGGGTGGCAACGTTGCGGCAGGGTGAGTCTGGCTCTGGGTCTTGGGGTCCCTGATCCCCAGTGTAGCGGCACCAGGACCCTTGGGAGTGGCCCCTGGGTGGCTGACCTAGGGTTAGGGTTAGCCCCCAGGAGACCGTCAGGCCCAACCGCACACTGTGCGGCGAGCTGAGGTGCGGCCCGAGGTGAAGGCGCTGGGGAGCGGGAGCGTGGGCCCCAGCGTTTTGGCGTCCTGGGCCTTTGAATGTTGCCATGGCTCGGAGGGCCCTGCCCTTTCTCCTGCCCTGAATCCCCAGCAACGCCCCTAGCGGCTCCGTTGGCGGTGGGGCGGCAGGGTGAATCCCAGGCTGCAGCTCGGGGATCCCCAATCCCCGGCGTTGTGGTGCCAGGCCCCTTGGGAGGGGCTCCTCGTGGGCCGACCCAGGGTTAGAGTTAGCCCCCATAAGGCCGGCAGGCCAGATCCTCTGGCTGGGCGGTGAGAGGTGGGCGGGCCGAGGTAAAGGCGCTGGGGTGCGGGATTGTGGGCCCCTGCATTTTGGGGTGGGAGGCTTCAAATGTCGCCGGTTTCTCCAGGGCCCTGTCAGTTCTCCGGCCCTGAAGGACCGGAGGCGCCCCTCGCGGCCCGGGTGGCAGCGTTGTGGGAGGGTGAGTCTGGCTTTGGGGCTTGGGCTTCCAGAACCCTGGCGTAGTGGCACCAAAACCCTTCAGAGGGGCCCCTGGGGGGCCGACCTAGGGTTAGGGTTAGCCCCCAGGAGACCGTCAGGCCCAACCGCACACTGTGCGGCGAGCTGAGGTGCGGCCCGAGGTGAAGGCGCTGGGGAGCGGGAGCGTGGGCACCAGCGTTTTGGCACGGGGAGCCTTTGAAGGTCACCGGGGACTCAGAAGGCCCTGCCCTTCTCTCGCCCTCTATGACCCGCGGCGCCCCTAGCGGCCCAGGTGGGGACAGCGCGGCAGGGTGAGTCTGGCTCTGGGGCTCTGAGTCACCAATTCCCAGCATTGCAGAGCCAGGCCGCTTGGGATGTCCCCTCAGGCCCGACCTAGGGTTTTGGTTAGCTGCCAGGAGCACGGCAGGCCCTATCCACCGGCTCTGAAGCAAGCGGTGGGGTTGGCCGAGGTGAGGGCGCTGGCGAGCAGGATCCTGGGAGCCAACGTTTTTTGTGGGGAGCCTTCAAAGGTCAGCGTGGGCTCGGAGGGCCCTGCCCGATCTCTTGCCCTGATTGACCGGCGGGGCCTCTAGTGGCTCGGGTGGCTGAAGGGCAGCAGGGTGAGTGCGGCACGTGAGCTCGGGTCCCCATCCCCAGCGTTGCGACGCCAGGGCCCTTGGGAAGGGCCCCTCGGTGGCCGACCTATGGTTAGGGTTAGCCTCCAGGAGTCCAGCAGGCCCGATACACCGCCTGTGCGTCGAGCGGAGAGTTGGGCCGAGGTGAGGGTGCTGGTGAACATGAGCCTGGGCCCAAGACTTTTGGTTCGGTGCGCCTTCGAATGTCAGCGGGGGTTCGAAGGGCCCTGCCCGTTCTCCCACCCTGAATGAATGGCGGCGCCCCTAGCGGCACGTGTGGGGTGGGGCGGCAGGGTACATCCAGCACTGGGGCTTGGGGGTTCCCAATCCCCGGCGTTGCGGCGCCAGGCCCCTTAGGAAGCGATGCTCGGGGCCGTCCTAGGGTTAGGGTTAGCGCCCAGGAGGCCTGCAGGCCCGATCCGCCCGCTGTGCGAGGAGTGGAGATGCAGGCCGAGTTGAGGGCGATGGCGAGCGGGAGCGTGGGCCCCAGCGTTTTGGCGTCCTGGGCCTTTGAATGTTGCCATGGCTCAGAGGGCCCTGCCCTTTCTCCTGCCCTGAATCCCCAGCAACGACCCTAGCGGCTCCGTTGGCAGTGGGGCGGCAGGGTGAATCCCAGGCTGCGGCTCGGGGATCCCCAATCCCCGGCGTTGTGGTGCCAGGCCCCTAGGGAGGGGCTCCTCGTGGGCCGACCCAGGGTTAGAGTTAGCCCCCATAAGGCCGGCAGGCCAGATCCTCTGGCTGGGCGGTGAGAGGTGGGCGGGCCGAGGTAAAGGCGCTGGGGTGCGGGATTGTGGGCCCCTGCATTTTGGGGTGGGAGGCTTCAAATGTCGCCGGTTTCTCCAGGGCCCTGTCAGTTCTCCCGCCCTGAAGGACCGGAGGCGCCCCTCGCGGTCCGGGTGGCACCGTTGTGGGAGGGTGAGTCTGGCTTTGGGGCTTGGGCTTCCAGAACCCTGGCGAAGTGGCACCAAAACCCTTCGGAGGGGCCCCTGGGGGGCCGACCTAGGGTTAGGGTTAGCCCCCAGGAGACCGTCAGGCCCAACCGCACACTGTACGGCGAGCTGAGGTGCGGCCCGAGGTGAAGGCGCTGGGGAGCGGGATCCTGTGCACCAGCGTTTTGGCACGGGGAGCCTTTGAAGGTCACCGGGAACTCAGAAGGCCCTGCCCGATCTCTTGCCCTGATTGACCGGCGGGGCCTCTAGCGGCTCGGGTGGCTGAAGGGCAGCAGGGTGAGTGCGGCACGTGAGCTCGGGGTCCCCATCCCCAGCGTTGCGACGCCAGGCCCCTTGGGAAGGGCCCCTCGGTGGCCGACCTATGGTTAGGGTTAGCCTCCAGGAGGCCAGTAGGCCCGATACACTGCCTGTGCGTCGAGCGGAGAGTTGGGCCGAGGTGAGGGTGCTGGTGAACATGAGCCCGGGCCCAAGCCTTTTGGTTCGGGGCGCCTTCGAAGGTCGGCGGGGGTTCGAAGGGCCCTGCCCGTCCTCCCACCCTGAATGAATGGCGGCACCCCTAGCGGCCTGTATGGGTTGGGGTGGCAGCGTGCATCCGGCGCTGGGGCTTGGGGGTTCCCATCCCTGGCGTTGCGGCGCCAGGCCCCTTAGGAAGGGACCTTCAGGGACTGTCCTAGGGTTAGGCTTAGCTCCCAGGAGGCTGGCAGGCCCGAGTCGCTGGCTCTGCGAAGAGCGGAGGTGCGGGCCGAGTTGAGGGTGATGCAGAGCGGGAGCGTGGTCCCCAGCGTTTTGGCGCCCTGGGCCTTCGACTGTTGCCATGGCTCAAATGGCCCTGCCCGTTCTCTTGCCCTGAATAACCAGCGGCGCCCTTAGCAGCTCCCTTGGCGGTGGAGCGGCAGGGTGAGTCCATGCTGCGGCTCGGGGATCCCCAATTCCCAGCGTTGCGGGGCCACGCCTCTTGGGAGGGGCTCCTCGTGGGCGGACCTAGGTTTAGAGTTAGCACGCAGGAGGCCAGCAGGCCCAATCCTCTGGGTGGGCGGCGAGAGGTGGGCGGCCCGAGGTAAAGGCGCTGGCGATCGGGAGCGTGGGCCCCTGCATTTTGGTGCAGGAGGCTTCAAATATCGCCAGTTTCTCAAGGGCCCTGTCCCTTCTCCCGCCCTGAATGACGGGCGGCGCCACTAGCGCCCGGGTGGCGACGTTGCGGCAGGGTGATTCTGGCTCTGGGTCTTGGGGTCCCTGATCCCCAGTGTAGCGGCATCAGGACCCTTGTGAGGGGCCCCTGGGTGGCTGACCTAGGGTTAGGGTTAGCCCTCAGGAGGCCGGCAGGTGGGATCCGGCCACTGTCCAGGGAGCGGAGGGCGGGTCCGAGGTGAGGGCGTTGGGGAGCGGGAGCGTGGGCACCAGTGTTTGGCCACGGGGAGCCTTTGAAGGCCACCGGGGGCTCGGAAGGCCCTGCCCCTTCTCTCGCCCTGAATGACCCGCAGTGCTCCTAGCTGCCTGGGTGGCGGCGTTGCGGTAGGGTGAGTGTGTCTCTGGGGCTTGAGGTTCCCGATCCCCGGCGAAGTGTCACCAGGATCCTTGGAACGGCCCCTGGGTGGCCGACCTAGGGTTAGGGTTAGCACCCGGGAGGCCGGCAGGCGGGATCCACCTGCTGTGCGTGGAGCGGAGGGACAGGCCAAGGTGAGGGCGCTGGCGAGCAAGAACCTGGGCCCAAGCGTTTTGGCACCGGGGGCCTTCGAATGTCTCCGGGGACTCGGCGGGCCCTGCCCATTCTCCTCCCTGAATGACCGGCGGCGCCCCTAGCAGCCCAGGTGGCGGCGGGGCGGCATGTAAGTCCGGGCATAGGGCTCGGGGGTCCCCAGTCCACCGCGTTGCGGCGCCAGGCCCCTTGGGAGGGGCCCCTCGGAGGCTGACGTAGGGTTAGGTTTAGCCCCTAGGATGCCGGCAGGCCCTATTTGCCAGCTGTGTGGAGACTGGAGTGGCGGACCGAGGTGAGGGCACTGGTGAGCGGGAGCGTGGGCCCGGGTGTTTTGGCGCGGGGGGCCTTTGAAGGTCGCTGTGTCTTGGAGGGCCCTGCCCGTGCTCCCGCCCTAAATGAACGGCACCACCCCAGCCCCCGGGTGGCGGCTGGGTGGCAGGGTGAGTCCAGTGCTGAGGCTCGGGTGTCCCCAATCCCCAGCGTTGCGGCGCCAGATCCCTTGGGAGGGGCCCCTCGGGGGTCTATCTAGGGTTACGGTTAGCCCCCAGGAGGCCGGTGGACCCGATCTTCGGCTGTGTGGCACGCGGAGGGTTAGGCCGAGGTGAGGTCGTGGCGAGACTGAGCGTGAGCCCAAGCGTTTTAGTGTGGGGGGCCTTCGAAGGTCGATGGGGGCTCGGAGGGACCTGCCCGTTCTCCCGCTCTGAGTGACCGGTGGGGCCCCTAGAGGCTCCGGTGCCTGAAGGGCAGCAGGGTGAGTCCGGCACTTGGGTTCGGGTCCGTATTCCCGGCGTTGTGGCGCCAGGCCACTTGGGAAGGGCCCCTCTGTGGCCGACCTACAGTTAGGGTTAGCCCCCAGGAGGCCAGCAGGCCCGATACACCGCCTGTGCATCGAGCGGAGAGTTGGGCCGAGGTGAGTGTGCTGGTGAACATGAGCCCGGGCCCAAGCCTTTTGGTTCGGGGCGCCTTCGAAGGTCAGCGGGGGTTCGAAGGACCCTGCCCGTTCTCCCACCCTGAATGAATGGCGGCGCCCCTAGCGGCACGTGTGGGGCGGGACGGCAGGGTGCATCCAGCGCTGGGGCTTGGGGGTTCCCAATCCCCTGCGTTGCGGCACCAGGCCCCTTAGGAAGCGACGCTCGGGGCCGTCCTAGGGTTAGGGTTAGCGCCCAGGAGGCCTGCAGGCCCTATCTGCCGGCTGTGCGAGGAGTGGAGATGCAGGCCGAGTTGAGGGCGATGGCGAGCGGGAGCGTGGGCCCCAGCGTTTTGGCGCCCTGGGCGTTTGACTGATGCCATGGCTCAAAGGGCCCTGCCCGTTCTCCTTCCCTGAATAAGCAGCGGCGCCCTTAGCAGCTCCCTTGGCGGTGGAGCGGCAGGATGAGTCCATGCTGCGGCTCGGGGATCCCCAATCCCCAGCGTTGCGGGGCCAGGCCTCTTGGGAGGGGCTCCTCGTGGGCGGACCTAGGTTTAGAGTTAGCACCCAGGAGGCCAGCAGGCCCAATCCTCTGGCTGGGCGGCGAGAGGTGGGCGGCCCGAGGTAAAGGCGCTGGCGATCGGGAGCTTGGGCCCCTGCATTTTGGCGCAGGAGGCTTCAAATATCGCCAGTTTCTCCAGGTCCCTGTCCCTTCTCCCGCCCTGAATGAGCGGTGGCTCCCCAAGCGGCCCGGGTGGTGATGGTGCTGCAGGGTGATCTGGCTCTGTGGCTCTGAGTCACCAATCCCCAGCGTTGCAGAGCTAGGCCCCTTGGGTTGTGCCCCACGGGTCCTACCTAGGATTTCAGTTAGCCCCCAGGAGCCTGGCAGGCACTATCCACTGGCTCTGCAGCAAGCGGAGGGGCTGGCCGGGCTGAGGGCGCTGGGGAGCAGGAGGAATGGAGCCAATTTTTTTGCGCGGGGGGTCTTTGAAGGTCAGCGGGGATTCCGGGGGCCCTGCCCATTCTCCCACCCTGATTGACCAGTGGTCTCTAGCGGCTCGGGTGGCTGAAGGGCAGCAGGGTGAGACCGGCACTTGGGCTCGGGGTCCCCATCCGCAGCGTTGTGACACCAGGCCCCTGGGAAGTGCCCCTCGGGGGCCGAACTATGGTTAGGGTTAGCCCCCAGGAGGCTGGCAAGCCCGATACACCACCTGGGCATCGAGAAGAGAGTTGGGCTGAGGTGAGGGTGCTGGTGAATATGAGCCTGGGCCCAAGTGTTTTGATTTGGGGCGCCTTTGAAAATTGGCGGGGATTCGGAGGGCCCTGTCCATCCTTCCAAGGTGAATGAACAGCGGCGCCCCTAGCGGCCCAGGTGGGGAGGGGCGGCAGGGTGCATCGGGCGCTGGGGCTTGGGGGTCCCCAATCCCTGGCGTTGCGGCACCAGGCCCCTTGGGAGGGGCCCTTCGGGGGCCAACCTAGAGTTAGGTTTAGCCCCTAGGAGGCAAACAGGCCCTATTCGCCAGCTGTGTGGAGAGCAGAGTGGCAGACCTAGGTGAGGGCGCTGGTGAGTGGGAGGGTGGGCCTGGGCGTTTTGGCCTGGGGGGCCTTTGAAGGTCCCCATGTCTCGGAGGGCCCTGCCCGTTCTCCTGCCCTGAATGAACGGCAGTACCCCAAGCCCCCGATTGTCGGCTGGGCGGCAGGTGAGTCAGGTGCTGAGGCTTGGGGTCCCCAATCCCCGGCATTGTGGCATCAGGCCCCTTGGGAGGGGCCCCTCGGGTCCGACCTAGGGTTAGGGTTAGCCCCCAGGTGGCTGGCAGGCCCGATCCGCCTGCTGTGCGGGGAGCGGAGGGGCGGGCCGAGGTGAGGGCGCTGGGGAGTGGAAGCATGGGCACCAGTGTTTTGGCTCCAGGAGCCTTTGAAGGTCACCGGGAACTCGGAAGGACCTGCCACTTCTCTCACTCTGAATGACCGGCGGCGCCCCTAGCTGCCCAGGTGGCGACAGTGTGGAAGGGTGAGTCCGGCTCTGGGGCTCTGAGTCACCAATCCCAAGCATTGCAGAGCCAGAACCCTTGGGATGTGCCCCACAGGGCTGACCTAGGTTTTCAGTTAGCCCCCAGGAGCCCGGCAGGCACTATCCACTGGCTCTGCAGCAAACGGAGGGGCGGGCCGAGGTGAGGGCGCTGGGGAGCGGGAGCGTGGGCACCAGCATTTTGGCGAGGTGAGCCTTTGAAGGTC